>NC_056730.1:542405183-542487683 GCF_019279795.1 Protopterus annectens | reverse complement strand
AACCTTCAATGTTCTGAACATCAATGTTATGATCTCGATGATCAGAACTTCGATGTTCTGAACATTCGATGGTATCTCTCTCAGATCACAGCATTTGTGAATGTAAACAGAAAAAAATTGTTGAAAATGAAAGAAATTTCAAAACATCTCATTAACCTAATGTCAGCATATTATATTCTGACATGAATGAAGGTGGTAGGGACTTTTAACTCAAGATAGGAGACAAGTAAAAGGGTTAGACAAGGACTCCTCTTGCCACCCCCAACACATTTTTATAGCTAGGCAAAGTATTTACACTGTTGGAAAAAAAAATAATTTTTAAAAATTGCATGAAACTATAGGGTACATTGATACTCTTGTTCATTTTAGCTACATCCCAGGTGGCATGTCTTGATCAGCATATGGCAGAATTTGATTTCCCAATAAACGTAATGAAAAATAAGTCTGAAGAGTACAATGGGTAAATAAGTCAAGTGTTAAAGGTCTGCTTAACAGGCAAACTACTAAAAATACAAAAAGGTTTCACCTATTTAGGAATATTTTTTCAATAATGATTACTGGAGTAGATAAAGGAAGTACTTTAGATCTAAAACAAGCAAAACTGGGAAATAGTTACCAAAGTATTGCTCATAATGAACAATCTGCTGAGAAGTGAACATTTTGTGTAATCAGTAATTTTCATTGCAGTAAAAATCTACCCATAGTTATTTGCAGGTAGAAGTTTGATATAAAGGGAATACCTTGAGAATTTGAAACCCCATTTATATCATTATTAAGATAACACCCACCATCATTTCCAGATCTTTTTTTAATAGCTTAGTATGGCATTATGGCCAAACAGTAGCAAAATGAATTAAGGTGATCTGGTTATCTGAAGAAGAAAGAAATATAGATACCTGGAAAGAAGAGTGCTGCTGGGATAAAGAGAACATTACAAGTAGCACCTTTGCTAAGAGATTTCAAAAGTCTGTGAGCAATACTGTACTTAAGCAAGAACATAGCTGTAAGAGACAAGTGCAGTGCTCTTTTAAGGAAGTTAACTAAAACATTTGTCATAAAATGGAAATAGTGGATATAAAGAGGTTGGTGTTGCTGGGTTTTACATTAATGTCTATCAGTGAAATATTACTGACATGCTATTTCAACAAGAAAGATTTAATGGAAGTAGATGTCAAGTTTAAGTTTGAAAAATTTAAATGAGGTTTGGTAACAAACCAATTTGTCCAGTGACATCTTTGTGGTGGTTGGATTGAAATAGTAGTGGAGATTAATAGGGTAGGGGGGAATGAAAGGTTTCAATGGGAGTGAAGGAGGATTTGAAGGAAATGAGGTAAGGGTAGATAGGGCTTAATGGGTTTTATGCAAGTATAACTGGGTAAGGAATCACATTTTCGTATGAACTTGCTAAGGCAAGGTCATGTCTGAGATGACCTGTAGCCATTCCAGGAGAGCAGGAGGGCCTCATGTTACTGGTGAATGGTGGGGTGATCAGTGGCATGTGGTTTGTATAATTAAGTACCCCCCCATTGCTGATTTGTAGTGGTTTGGATATGGGAGCAGAGGAGAGGGGATGGTGATGGTGGTGGAATGCATGCTATTGAGTTTCTTTTGCCGGGTTGTTCCATCTTGTCATGGGGTGCTTTAAGACTTTTAGAGAAGGGAGGGCCTTCAAAATATCATTGTTTCAGGGGGTTACTGGTTAGTGGATAGTCCTGTATCCCCATTCAAAAAAAGAATATATATATATATATATATATATATATATATATATATATATATATATATATATATATATATATGTGTGTGTGTGTGTGTGTGTGTGTGTGTGTGTGTATACTGTGTATATATATATATATATATATATATATATGTGTGTGTGTGTGTGTGTGTGTGTGTGTGTGTGTGTGTGTGTGTGTGTAATAAAACTGAGTGGATAGGCAGGGGTTGTTGTGTGAGGTTGGCTGCGTTTTTTTTTGTTTGGTCTCCTTGACTTTTGCTGCTGATTGTTTAATGTTGAGGTTTACTATTTGGAGGCATGGGGTGAACTGGTTTGATTGTGTGGTCTGATTCTTGTGTCGCTTGGTTCAGTGGTAGAGGCAGGCACGCATTTGGATCCATAAAACAATAAAACCTCTCATTTTCATTTTTCTCTCAGTCTGATGGCCATGTTGAGGTGTTGCACTCAGCTGATGCTGCAAGGGGCTTTTCTTGGGTTCCAAGTAAGGTTGAGTAATGGCTGCCACCATGCACGCGTGGTGAGGAGCTAATTGTCAGCAAAGTGGGTCTGTACCTCTTAATGGTATAGCTTTTCACATAATAGGAAGAGAGTTAGGAATGAGCAGGCCTCTCAGCTGTACAGAGTTTCAAGGAATGTCCCGATCTGTACCGCATATTTTGGTCCTTTTTTGTTAAGAAGGAGCATGCCTCTTGGCCGTACAGAGTTGTGCGGACAAATAGGTAGCAAATCATTTAAGATCCATGCTAAGACCTGTTATTCTTTCAACTTTCATTTAAGATTGAAGTTAGAAAATTAAGTCAGACATTTTAGTTTCGGACTTCCTACCCTTTGGAAAATTCATGCTAATGCAAGACCTGTTATTCTGACACCTTTCTGAGTTCGCAAGAGGAATATTTGAAGTTTGTCCCTATTTTTTTTTTTTTTTTTTTTTTTGCATCTGTCCCCAGTTTATTTATGGCTTTGTACAGATTTCTTGCTCTAACAGGTTGAGAGGCATGGGTTGGAGGACTATCAACTATCACATTGTTTTATGCATGTATTAAGGGAAATGTTCACTGAATAATAGTAGAGACTTGAGTTGCTTGAGCTTATGTGGTGCGAATAGGGGAAGATTAAGGCAGCATCTGGCTTAATGTATTGATTTTACGCTGCCTCCTTAGAAAACAGTACTCCCAGTAGCACAGCAAGTAGCATATTTGCCTTTCATGCAGTTGGTCATGGGTTGTGTAGATTGACGTCAAATTGACTAACGATAACACAGTGCATGACAGGTGTGCTAGAATATCCAGTGTGCTATTAAGTGAGGCACAAGCAATATATTTGGTGCCAGCGTGCCTCTTGGATGACCAGATTTGTTTCATATTTTAGTTGATGCTGTAATAACACTGTCTGCACACCTGAAAAATCAAGATATCTGGTGAGAAAGCCATAACTGCTACTTTGTAAACCATGGGATACAGGTTATTAGTTGATCATTTTCTAACTTCTATTTATTTATCAACAAACTAGCAGTAAAAATACTGCAAACTAATAAAATACTAATGGCTATTGAAGGCACAAACCCCAAATGATACTCTGCAGTACTAAAACATCTTTATTAAGCGCTTTTCATCCAAGTAATATTTGAACTTCATCAGATGAGATCTCTGATTATTTCCATGGTATACCTGATTTTAAAAATCAGTGTGAGTATGCACCCAACCCTCCCCCCTTGGAAATGTTTGCACTAATACTTTTGAAGAAGCTGGCTGGGCTTTGCTCCACAAAGGTGGCTAACTGAGTATGAGCCTATTGATGGTAATGTAATTCCTGCTGAAGTGTCTTGAGTCATTATCAATGTTCGTTCCTAATGAAACTCACAAAACTTACATTTTAAAAACATATCAGAATAAACTGTTGAGTGGGGAGGAAGGGAATATATAAAAAAAAATTGTTTCTGACAGTTGGTGGGGCAGGTATCCAGGGGGAGTATTCATCTCATACCTCTCATTCATACTGATTTTGCAGAATGTCCAGATTTGGTTTAGTCAGAATTGGAGGGTACAGAGAAGGGAAAAAATATCAGAGTTGGTTGCAACCTTGTTAAAAGGAAAAGTTATTAGGTTTTCTGGTTTGACAGATGCATATTAATTCCCACTCTCTTGTGTTGGTCGGGTTTCAAGTTGATAGTGCTGATGTTTTGGAGGTTCCCAGATGTGTCCCTAATTGACTGAGTGTGGTGTGCATGTGTGCCTGTGTATAGGAAATGCAGGAGGCTTTCATGTTAAAATCATTTGAAGTGAAGCACAAATAGTTTGTCGCTGGTCAAGGGTGACTCATGCTTGGAGTTTTTGGCTCTGCCTGTTTTGCATGTGTGGGTTGACTGTACCTATTTTTGGCCCATTTCTGGGCTCTAATTTCCCAGATTTATGAGTTTGGTCTTCATATGGTTAGAATTTTTCTGGATTTGCTGTTTCTTGTTTTTTGAATCACCCATGTTTTTGGAAGGGCTGCTTTGTACTTCGGGCTTGGACTGGATGGCCTATAGAGAGAACCCAGGAGCTGTATTGGCAGTATGTAGCAGGTTTTAATTTGCTAGGCTATTTGTACTTCTCAGATTGCAGATGTTCCCATGTGAGATGGGTGTGAAATTGTTTGGTGGGATTGCAGTGGCACTGTGGTGCTTGGGGCTTGGCAGTGAGGGATGCATTGATTAAGGTAGCTCTTGCACTGAGCAGCCTAGTCACTTTTGGAAGGTGTATGTTTGTCTGTAGCTTGGAGGTTTCCATGATTGTTTATGGATTTGTTCTGGGATGGTAAGTTGGGCTGTATGTGCGCATTCATATGTAAGAGATGGAGGAGGTCTTTCATGTTTTTGGAGTGCAGCACCAGTATTTTGCCCTAGGTTATTTATAATGTGGAACAACTGGGCACAGGTTCGAACACTTTTAATGGCTCATTAGTAACTTTAACTATGAGGCTCAGACTACAGTTAACAGGTGATTACTTTACTGATATAATAGATGGTGATGCTGCCTAGGTTGTAATGTATTAATGGTGATGGGGGGGGCTACGGGCCACTGTAGAGGCTGTGCTATTGCTGAACAGACTAGGCTCCTGGCAGAACTTACTGTTGTCATTAAGATGTTTTGGTTATGTGTGTGCTAAGAATTTACAGTTTTCATTTTTTTCCAGGAGGCGAAGCGTAGAGTGGGTATCAGTCAGTGACCTGAAGGAACTGGGGCTCAAAGGGTGATGGAGGCTGTGGCAGTGGATGTCCCAGTTGCCAGAGTGGTGCACACCATGCAGTGAGTGACAATCGGGTCTATATTATAACATCAAAGTCTTACAACTTCGAATGTTATAATATCAAATCCATTGGAGCGAAACACCAGAAAACCGAACAGTCAGAATAGCAAATAGTTTCCCAGGGAAAAAATTTGCTGTTCCGACAAACATACACACAACGCAAATAATATAATCACAAAGTTGCATGTACATATGATTGTTGGAGTTACTTTTAAAATGTAACAAGAAATCAAACATACTCAGTATATGACGTCTTAGAAATGTTATGTGTCTGCTGTATGTGAAAAAATATTTCTGAGTATTAAACAATGAATTAAATATTTTGGCTATCTTGAGATATGCAATGAAGAAAAACAAGTATAGATTCTGACTTATCCAAAGGGCACTGGACAACACAAATTACATTTTATTATGGAATGTATTTCTTTATTGCAGGTCCACTGAAAATAAAACTTTGAATATTCTGATTTTTTTTTTTTATGTAGGTTTTTACAGACTACATTTGTTGACTCAAAAGGAAGGTAATTAGCAAGTGGTTTGTGTTTTATGTATTAAGATATTAGGGAAACATAGGACATCTAACAACAACTGCATAGATCTTAATTTATAAGCTTAGGTTCATCAGAACATTAGAATATGCTGAGTGGCATAGTGGTAGAATAAACGTTTATAACAGTATTTTTGCCATGAATGAATGAATTTTTCAAGTACAATTTCCCAGGTTCAAAAAATATTTTTGTATTAGCTGTTTTGATTTAATTCACATTTTCTTATCGTCATAAAATGGATATCCCAGGTAAACTGGAAGCAGTAGATTTAAGTGATAGTATTACAAAAAAAGACATGTTTGCTCACATATCAATAAAAATAATACACAACCATGCTTTCACATGGTGGAGAGGTAAAGACTAGGTGGGTATGTCATTAAAGCCATGTGAAAGGTAACTACATGCAAAATATAGAAATAGGTTCACGGATCTCTGGGTGGAGTGAATTACAGTCATATCCTGATATATGATACAGACAAAAGCCTAGTAAAGTTCTCAGTGTTTCATATTCTAACCAAAATTAAACAAATCAGTAATACCTGAGGAAAACAGGAGAGATATAATAGTAAGACATTTCAGCTAATATGATTATTAATTTGTTAGAGTTAAACTCTAAGCAGGCAAACCAGGGTTACCTGTTATGTGACTAAAATGTTTAAGACTAGAACATTTTTGTATGTCTGTAGAAAAGACCAAGAAAAAATATTAAATATATGTAAAATCAGAAGATTCATGGGTCAGTTCCTAGCTAAGTAGTAATTACTTTTCTGACATATTAGGGGTTAGATGTTTTATAGTGTATTGTAAATTTAAGTGCAAGTATTTTAATTTAACACTGATGTGTCAGAGAACCACAAGTATTGTTTTCATTCTTATTTGGTAGTTTATAAAAGGGAATTAACATGGGTTTTACAATATATTTCTATAGTGGTACATTTATGAATAGACATATGGAAATTTTTATGTGAAGGGTTATTGCTAACAAAAAACTATTTCAAACCACTGGTAAATGATATATAACAGTATCCAAATTATTATACACATATGGCTGTGTGTGGATTTTCACACAAAAAATCTAAAATTACAGGACACAAGATTTGTTTAATTTCTGAAGGCAGATTTTATGTTCTGATTTTTTCTCCTCAATTTTTATTTATTTTTCAAATACAGTTACATAAATTCCATAGTATTTGTACATAACATCTTAGTAACTATGCAGACTATTTACACCAGCCTGTCACTATAACAGAGCTCAATATATACAGTTACATTATAGGTATAACAATCTAGTTATCAGAGTGTATCTGCTCAGTTATTGTAAACTGTCAATCAATGATAAGACTTTTTTCCGTGGATTGTTAATAAATGGCTTAGGATGACTCCTTAATTCTTTAATTTTAATTTCCAACAATGCTGTGGTCTTCAGTAGGCTGTATAAGTCTTCCAAAGTCGGTATTGTGTTTGTATTCTATCTTCTTGTTATACACTTCCTTGAGATTGCAATTATTGTCAATATTAGATACTCATTCAAGTGAAGAGCTTCGTACACATTTAATAATACTAGCTTTAGATAAGTTAAAAATTCATTAAATAAAGCTTGCAAAATTTTTAATACCATTCCAAAATGGCTTAATTTTAACACAGTCGAAAAAAATGTAATTCCAATCTGCATTGTGTATTTGTTCACACCTCCAACATATTCCCTTTGTGGAAGAATTAATTTTAGTAAATCTAGCTGGAGTTAAGAATGCTCTGTGCAAGCATTTCCAATAAAAACATTTTCCAATATTGTGTAAAGGATTTATGTTTTATTGATAATAAAATATTTGATTTAATTTCTTCAGTTAGCTGTAATGAGTGTCCTTTTGTTATATAATTCCAATATGAGGATTTGGGTTTTGTTTTATAATTTATCAATATTTTATATAATTTCAAAATACTATTTCCCATGTCATAATCATTATATATGATTTCATATATGTATTTTGTACGTTTAGGTATTTCTTTAAATGAAGAATTGCTAATTATTCTGCATAAACCTTGTGAATACGTCAGAATGCTATGCATAGTTAGCCAATTTTGTTGTGGAATTTTGTATGTTGTTTCTATTGTTTGCATATCCAGAACTTGTAGTTCTTTGATACACTGAAACCAACAAACAAATCCTTTCTGTTCCCAGGAATCAATTATTCCTCTGTATATTTTATGTGGATAGCTCTTTGTAACTACGAATGGTGTTAAAAGATCAAACCAGATTTTTAAATGTATATTTGCATTAATAATTTTCCTAAATGAGTCAATGTAATAATTAATCATATGAGTTTTAATGGGCCTAGTTATGCTATATTGCATACTAATACATAATAAGTGCCATGGCAAATTGTTTTTATCTGTTATTTGATTTTTTTTTGTGAATCAAATTCTTTTATTGATATTACAGTTAGTAATTCTTTCCAATTTGCAGAATAATTTGAACTTATCCAAACTGAGATTGTTTTAGATATTGATGCTTTTATATATGTTTCTATTTCAGGAAAGTTTAATCCTCCCTGTTTCCATGTCTGATATGATGTATTAAAGCTATTCTGCTTTTTTTGGGAAACCATAAAAAGTTTATCAGGCATGAGTTTACTTCTTTCAGTATATTCCTTTCTGGTAAGAGTTATATTGTCAAAGCTATATATAGAATCTTGGGTAGTAAAACCATTTTTATTAACTGTAGTCTATCTTCAAATCTTAATATTACTTTGTTCTACTTTTCCGCAGAGATTTTAATTGTGTTGATGATATTATTGTAGTTTTTTGAGACTAATTCATTATTATCCTTGCAAAACTCATTACCTAGATATTTTAAGGTAGATTCTTGTTTCCCTATAATGTGATTTCCCTTTGTCTGCAATTCTTTTTTTTATTTAAAAATAAAGTTTTGATTTTGATTTATTGAAATGGAGTGTCCTGAAGTCCTGTAAAATGTGTCAATTAAAATATCTCATTCTTCTAATGTGTCTTTTGTATTGGATAATGTTAATAATATGTCATCAGCAAAGAGCATTACTTTAGAATTGTATTGTCCATAAACATCTACTCCTTTGATTTTTGTATTGTTACATATTGAATCTAGCAATATTTCAATAGCCAGTCACTAGTCAGTGACATGGGACATCCTTGTTAAGTACCCTTTGTTATATATATAGATTCAGAGGAGAAAGGACCTAGCTTAACATACGCTAAATTATTTGTGTATATATATATATATATATATATATATATATATATATATATATATATAAATATAAATATATATATATATATATATATATATAAATATATATATATATATATATATATATATATATTCTTTTAGTAGATGAACAAAAGAAGGAGGAAATTCAAATAACACCAGAACTTTGAATAAATAGTCTCAATTTGGGGAATCAAAGTCTTTTTCTATATCTAAGCCAATTATGAGTGTTTCTTTATTTTCTTTATTAACATAATCTATAAGAGAAATTATCCTTTTAATATTGTCATATTGTCTGGAGTTAAAGATTAATGGTTTGTACCCATTTTAGTATCTATGATATATAAATCCAGTTTGATCATTATTTATTGTTTTGGATAGTGGTATCTTCATTCTGTTAGTTAATATTGTCATAAATATCTTAAAGTCATTATTTAATAATGATATAGGTCTATATGAGGTACAGAGGTTTGGAGATTTGTTTTCCTTTAGGATTGGTGTGATTAAGGAATATATCCAAGAGGGTGACATTAAAGCTTGTGAATGAATTTCTAATAGAGCTTTATGGAAGAGGGATAGTATCTTTGAAGGAAAAAGTTTATATATTTCTATAATTATGCCATCTATACCTGGAGCTTCATTATTTTACCCTCTTTTATTGTATCTGCAATTTCTTTGTAGGATATGGGTGCTTGCAGATCTAGTTTTAATTTTTCTGGTATTTTTTTTTTATATTAGAACATTTTCCATTTAGATTTACTTGATCGATATGTATATTTTCTTTTTGGAAATGTTCCATATAATGATTTGTATAGGGATTAAGAATGACACCTATATCCAAAACATTTTTCCCTTTCTATTCATGGAAGATACTTTTAATGTTATTACCTTTTGATTGTATTTTGATTCTTGTGGATAAATTATGTAGATATTTGGGAGAAGTGGCCAAGGTATTATTTTTTTATAAAAACAGATATCCAACACCGCTGCGAAATAAATGACACTGAGAACCGAAAAAACAAAACATGTCAGACAATAATAAAACCAGCTAAGTGACAACCTCTGGCAGTTAGAAGTATTTACCATAAAGTGTCTCTTCAAACCAAAAACCAACGTCATAAATCCATATAAAGGAGAAACAATAGATGAATCCTTGAATAAAACAAATTTCCTTTATTCGACAAGTATAACAGGTAAGCGCTTTCACCAAAATGGCTTATTCAGACCTCTATGATGTTAGACTGCTATATACTGGCTCTATCTATACATGAAGCAATAAACCTGCTCAACCATAATTGCTTAATTATCGATAATTAAGCAATTATGGTTGAGCAGGTTTATTGCTTCATGTATAGATAGAGCCAGTATATAGCAGTCTAACATCATAGAGATCTGAAGAAGCCATTTCGGTGAAAGTGCTTATCTGTTATACTTGTCAAATAGAGGAAATTTGTTTTATTCAAGGATTCATCTATTGTTTCTCCTTTATATGGATTTATGATGTTGGTTTTTGGTCTGAAGAGACACTTTATGGTAAATACTTCTAACTGCCAGAGGTTGTCACTGAGCTGGTTTTATTATTGTCTGGTATTAATTTTTTAGTTTTTCTAAAGCTAAACTAGTTTTATGTGTCAGAATTTCATTGTATTTATTGTTTAGTACATCTACTTTCTTTTTCATCTCCAAATGATTTTGATTTTTTTCAGCTTTTACTGACAAAAGTTTGGATTGTAGAGCTAATAATTCAGAATCCCATTCTCTGATTTTTTTTTATCCCAAGTTAGGATTTTACCATATATGTAAGTTATTGAGTCCCATATCATTATTTTATTTATCTCTGTGGTGTAATTAATGTTTAAGAAGAACTGTAATTCAAATAATAATCAAGGTTTGAACTCTTTAATTTTAGTTATATATGCTAGAATTCTGGAGTTAAAGATTAATGGTTTGTACCCATTTTAGTATCAATGAATTCTGGTCTGAAAAGGGGCAGGGAGTGACTGAGAAATTAATGATTTTATAGTGTAAGTCATGGCAGCAAATATTTTATATATTCTAGTTTGGGTACCAAATCTGTGATCTTGATGGGGAAACAACAAAGATTTATCTTCTTTAAATTTGAAAGTATCTACAAGATGAAATGATACTACCCACTTGTTTAACACTTTTGATACAGCAGCTATACACAGCAGTCTTTTATTTGTAGTTTCAGAAATATAAAATATACAGTTAAAATCTCCTCCTAATATTAAGTTGCCTTTATAATTATTGAAAATGAAATCCAAGTGTTTTTAACAGTTCCTGATACAGTGCCTGGGAACCAGAAGAGATTGGCTAGGGTCCATATTCTGTTATATTTAACTATTACTAATGCCATAAGGCCTTCTTTATCTACATGCTTATAAATTATTTATTAGTTAATCTAATTTGTTTTCCATAAAATTGTTACCCCTTTTGTCTTTGTCTTATAAGTGGATTGCACCAATATCATATATTTCTTAGGATTCCATTTGCAATTGTCATTTGTTTTGAAATTAGTTTATTGAAGGAAGACAATTTGTGCTTTGTTCAGTTTTAAATATTTCAGTAGATTTCATCTCTTGCTAGGATTGTTTAAGTCATTGGTATTTAAAGATAATAAAGTTAAATCCATCTTAGGTTATTTAGACTGTGCATTTTTTTGTTTTATTGTGACTATTAAACATTTTCCTCTGATAACTATAAAGTATATGTTTGAGCTTTTAAAGGGAATCATCAGTTTTATAATTTGAGTGTTTACCAGTAAAGTAATGTTTTGGTCAGGCATACTAAAAATGTTTTTGTGAAATAACAAATTTAAATTAATAAATGCTAACAAAACTAAGATCCGCACTGGCCATGGAATGAAAATTATTCCTAATCTGATGGATAAACCTAAATCCATCAGATTATCATTCATATCTTGATAATCCAGAACATCTGAGCTCCATAAATTGAATTATCATATGGAAAATATTTGTAATAGGAATAAGCAATATATATATTATTTTGAATAGATATAGTACTATTGTAGATTAGACAGAATTATGATGTAATATAAATGTCTACTTATTGTATAAGCAATTAATATTTACATGAAAGATAGATGACAAGCAATTCAATCATAGTAAAATAGTATGTATCATATATAAAACCTCAGGAAAAGATTATAGCATGCAGTTATTTAACATATTTACCCTTATTGAGGAAGTCTTTCAAAACATATTACTTAATATAAATTGACGGTAATAATAGTTATACCTAATGTTTATAATACAATGCATTTTACTAGATATATCAGAAGTTATAGTTGATTGTTTGCCAGCATTTAAGTAATCACTTTGTTTGTTGCTAACTTACTTAAAGCATCAAGCTTGTTTTATGTAAACATTGATGAATGCTAGTGCATTTTAATTATCAGTGCATCCCTCTTCCCCCCTTTCCTACACATAAGGATTTTCATATCTGTCATTTCTTATTATAAAATGAGTGAACATATAGGTTAAAAATAACAAATTCAGTTATTGTGATTAAAGTTCCCTTTCCATATTCATAAATTGCCATTTTATGGCATATACTGAAAGTTTTTAGATTTAAATGGCAACATTCTATTTTGCTTAATCAGCAAATGTTAAACTGAGTGACTATTGTCAATTTAATACTATTTGTTCAGAATATGATTGTTACATTCTGTGACATTCCTAGTTCAGACTTCTATTGTTTCCCTTAAACAACTTTGTCAGTTTGATGTCATGTATAAAACATTAGTTACCTTGGTAACAGTTTAAGTATTATGTATGGTCAAGATATATTACAAAACCACAATTCAAGTTAAAGCAATTATATGACTTGTTACACACATTTACTTATATGAGAAAATCATCATGCTTCCCCTTAATGTTCAATATAGTCTATGTCATTTATGACAAGTTAAAACAGTAGTGTTATTATACACAAGCCCATGTTATTAAACTGAGTGTCTATTGTCAATTTAATACTATTTGTAAAGAATATGATTACATTCTGTGACATTTCAAATTCAGAATTCTGTTGTTTCTCTTAAACAACTTTGTCAGTTTGATGTCATGTATAAAACATTAGTTACCTTGGTAACCGCTGAAGTATTATACATGGTCAAGATGGGTTACAAAAACTACAATTCAAGTTAAAGCAATTATATGACTTGTTATGCATATTTATTTATATAGGAAAATCATCATGCTTCCCATTGATGTTCAATGTAGTGTATATTATTTATGACAAGTTAAGACAGCAGTGTTATAATGCACAAGCCCATGCTATTAAATCCTGTCTTTAATATCTAAATTCAGCAGACTGCTTCATCTTATATGATGATTATATATTTTATGTCTAAATTTACTAAAATCATACATTACATAACTATTGTTTGTGTGTGTGTGTGTGTTTTTTTTTTTGGCTGTTGCTTATTTATTTGAGAGACCACAAGCTGTAATGATTATTCTTATTATTAACTTCTTCCAAGCATGTTTATACAGTCCATAGAATTTAAATTATGAGACCCTTCTAGTTTCTTATTTGTAATAAGTATATTTCCATCCTTACATACACACATATCAGTACTTCAAGCACGGGCAATAATGCCCATCCAGTTTTGCCAGAATACCATTCACTAGTTTGTGTGGTGTGTTTCCAGGCTGTACTTAAAATATCCAAACCAGTTTACCAGCCTATTCCATGCAGTGGCACTCTGCCGGTAAACCACTCAACACACTTTTCATTCCCTCAGACATTTCCATGAAGGAAATCTGATGACTCTCTAGCCCTTCCAGGCAACCCCAAACACCCCCTAGAATCAGCTATCCCCATATGCCCAACACGTCCGAGCAAGCTCACCTCCCAGACCACTGCAAAGGGTACTGCACAAGACCAAGTGCTCTTAGTCTTTCACAATAACTCAGACTTCCACTCTTATGTAAGTCTTTAATGTGTTTGGACCAAAATAAATTATTATCATTTTCTTTTTTTTATCAAGAATCAACTTAATGAGTTAAACGAAGTGTTGGGAGACCATCAATATGTGTACATGTGCTTTAAAACAGCCCTTTTATTATATATATATATATATATATATATATATATATATATTTTTTTTTTTTTTTAAACCAAAAACATCATTGTTGAGAATCATCTAGGAGGCCATTAAGCAGTATCATCACTCTGTCTCCATTATCATAGCAACCTGGGAGCATCTGCTTCTGTTAGTGTGTCTGTGTACTGCATACCAGAGGCTTGTGAAGCACCTGAACCAAAGCTTCACTTCACTGCAACTTCACGCCTAAATTCCCTCCCTTTCAGCAAGGCAGCAGCCAGGAAAAGAGCACAGCGCAAACAGATAAAAAAAATCTCCCAACAAGCTGCCACAACAAGAGACAACACCCTCCTCCAACCCTCCCACCTCTCACTCAGCAGACGTACAAAAAAATTCTCTGCCAAAATATCCCAAATCATAGTTCTATCCACTTCCTTCCCCTAGATCCAAGCTAAAATACCAAATGTCTCTTCATAATACACAAGCCTCAGTAAACCTTGATCACAAGCCTCAACTCACAGCTTCCCGGAGATGAAAATGGCAACATATAACAGCTGCCAGACACAGCTGCATCCACATACACCATGTCAGGCTTAATCAAACAGCACTCAAAGCTATGATACCTGCCATAATGGATATTAACTATGTTTAGACAGAATAATAATGACATTTCTACTACCTGCTACACACAGCTGCATCCACACACACCATATCAGGATTGATCAAACAGCACTTGCAGCTGTGATACCTGCCATAATTGATATTAACTATATTTAGACAGAATAATGATGACATTTCTACAACTTGCTACTGTTATTTAACCAGGATATACATGACATTTCTAAATAATACTTTAACTGAAGAAGGCATTAGTCTCCTTGATAGCAATTTTTCAAAACACTCTGCTGTTACTGCTATTGTATATGATGTTAATTTGTTGCATTTAAGTCTGAACTCTGATGAATGGTACCTTGTTAAATTAGTTAATTAATTACTTAAATTATTATAAGTAAAATCAATGAAAAATGAACAAGATAAGTATTCATTGAGTTCAAGTAGGGGAATAGAAAGTTTTATTTGTGTATTATATTTTGCTTTGTTTGGCTTTTATATAATGTAAATAGTAACCCATAAACCTACCTTTGTTTGTGAAGAATTAGTGAACTCTTTGAACATTCTGAATGAATCATTACTGTTTCTCAGTTGTTTAAAAATCCCCTCCTTTTTGAAAATGAAAACAGATAACACGTGATTTACCATATCAGTTGATACTTTGAGGGATGTAGTTGTAAGAGTATTTTTTTTTTTGGGACAGCTATCTTGGAATCAGTTTTTTGTTTCTTCTTTCTAGCATCAGTCCAATGATATGTTTCTTTTATTCTATTAAGAGTAGGGGCCATCCATTCCATTTCATCTGGGATAGACACTACGTTGTTGATTTTGATGAATATAGTAGCTTCTTCTAGGTCATTAAAGGTTCTCATCTCATTGTCAAAAAGTATTTTTATCTTGGCTGCAAAGGCCAGTTGTGCTTTAATGTTGTTTTGTTTCAACAGTTTTATTATTGGCCAGGTTTTTTTCCTTTGTTTTAGTATTCTGGAAGAATAATCATTGTCAAACCTCATCAGGCTTTGATTGCATTTTAAGGGTGATTTTCTCCAAGAAGATTTTAATATTAGTTCCTTGTCCAGAAATGAAAGAAATTTTATAACTATGGATCTAGGTGGAGTATTTGTTGAGTTAGAAGCAGGTTTCCTCAGTGCTCTATGTGTCCTTTCAAAATTCAGGAATCCAGGTTGTTAAGAATGAAATAATGTCTTCTCCTTCAGTGTTTTCAGGCAGACCAAAGATCCTTATGTTGTTTCTCCTTTCCCTGTTTTCTAAGTCATCTATTTTGTTAAGCAGCCATGTATTCTGTTTAAGCAGAAATTCTTTTTGGAATTCTTCCTCTTTGAGTCTCCATTCAATGTCATTTAGAGAAGTCTCTATATTTGTTATTTTTGTATGGTGTTGCTGTAATAGTTCCTTAAGCATATCAGTCTGTTTTTGAGAATTTAATTTGAGATTTTCTAAGTCACTTTTAAAGCCATCCATCTTCAAAGATAGCTCCTGTAAGGTAGATGTCATCAATTGCAGTTCTTTTTTCAAAGCAGCATCTGGATGAGAATTCCTAGAGTTGTTCATATTCAGTGACTCAATATATTTCCAAGTTACTTGACAGGAAAATTTTTGTATATCTCCACCAAAATTGATATTTATGTAGTTTAGTAGTTTGATAACCAAAAGTAAGGCACTGGAAGTTTCACCAGAATAAAATCCACTGTTTTATTGATTAGTAGTTTATCTATAGATTTTTGACATTTTAAACTTGAAAATAATAAAATTTTCTTATATTATTACACTAGTTTATGGAGATCTCAAAATTCACTGCTCTCAGTTGGCCATCTAGACTCCGCCTCCCCATTCTGATTTTTTCTCACATGAGTTCAGTAGTAATGTTAGCAGTAATGCTAGAATCCTTGTCAGAAAAAATATGAATAGAATAGGACTAATTAGTTAATTGATTAAGTAGTTGATTGATTTAGTAAGGACTAATTAAGGACAAAGGGAGAAAAGTTAATTTATTTATAGGAGGTTAAAGAAAATAATAAAATATCTTGGAATGTACATGAAAAAGAAAGCAGTAAGCCGTCTTACAGAATTAAATGTAATGCACCAGGCAGGGTTGGTTTGCCATGATTGACATTTTTATGTTTGTGTTTTGAGTCTTGGGTGGCTAGTCCGCGGTAGGATTGGCCACCCAGTGGTGTAAAACTTGTCTTGAGATGATTGTTACTGCTGAAGTGGCATCCTGACCCCATGTGTGCAAAATGGGAAAAGGGGTTGAGGATGGGTGGATTGATGGTTTTGAGTCTTGAGTGAGACACATTTAGTGGTTGTAGTTTACTTTTATAGTGATACTGACATAGAGGCTGATTTATTTATTAAAACAAATTTAAGGGTGTCAGTAATGAGTCTGACATTTGGTACAAAGCATTGGGACTATGAGCTGCAATTCTTTAGGTAGATGGTTTGATTCTGCCAGTCCTTATTTGCCTACTATGTGAATTTAATTCACTTAACCGTACTTTGTTCCTGGGTTGTCGCCCCAAAAGGAACTTTGTCTAGTGAGTTTGAGGGAACAAGACGATTTTAAGTTAGTATTTTATCAACAGGAAATACAGTTATTTTTAGTGCTCATTATGTCATGTTTATAATCACCATGACAATTTTCACAATGTACACATATGTGAATATGATCTCCAGGATATGCAGAGAATGTGTATATGATCAAACAGAATTTACAGTATGGCATTGCTATTTCCACAGTAAACACTTCCCAGTTTTGTAGCTGGGTGATGTCTGAGTAAAATACTTTGTCACCATTGCAAACTTTGAAATATACAGTGGGCTGTATTCATACACAATAGAGTTGTGGTATAAGTCAGCAATGCTTAAAGTGAAGTGTTGCCCTTAGTTGTGACTGTCATTGAGTAGCATGATGAGTATAAAGTTCACTGAATACTAACAAGTGTAACCAAGGTAACACATACTGGGGTATAACCTAATTTTGAAAAAACAAATGTCATACAGAATCTGCAGTAATGTGCACATGACTTATTACTATTGCATCACACAGGCTGATTCTAACTGATAGTGTATTTATAACACAATTAACTCACTGAATATATATGGTGTGGTGATTTATATTCCAGTTTATATGTAGCATTCTTAGTCAGTATGGAAAACTGAAGAAAAGAAGAATCCTGGACATCATTTATGCAATTAGTTGCTGGACTTACAGAACTGTTTATCCCACAGACATAGACATCGTTATGGTTTACAACACAAACCTTTATATGTTTTAGTATTACTACATGCTAAACAGTAATATAACATTCTCATGAAAACTACTTTTCAGCTGGGATATAGATATTGAATTGCCTAAACACAGTAAGGCCTTGTTAAGTTTAATGTTGTTAGCTGCCAAAAAAGCAATTACTAGAAAATGGAAATCAAAAACAAAACCAACTGAAGCAGAATTTAAAGGAGATATAAGAACTGAAGGTAAGGTCTTTAGAAAACAGATGGAACAAACTACTTAAAAGTAAATTAAATCTGTGGGGACAATACATACAGAATGATATTCAGGAGGAGGAGGAGGAGGGGGAGTGATATTTCAGGAAAGGTAAGACTTGAGCAATCTATGGAATGTTAAATTGAATAATAATAATTGTTAAGACTGAAATCATGTCTGAATGAAATATCGTGTAATTGTTTGCTTTTCCTTTACTAATTGAATGTGTATTCTGATTACTATCTAATATATTAGGTTAATAAAGATATTTAGCAAAGGATTATACTTAAGTCCAACAGCCACTTATCTGTGTGTGTGTGTGTGTGTGTGTGTGTGTGTGTGTGTGTGTGTGTGTGTGTGTGTGTGTGTGTGTGTGTGTGTGTGTGTGTGTCTGCGTGTGCACTCTATAATACCATGCCACTTGAGTATACCTTATTATGAGGAACTTTGCAAGTTTTGAGTCTTAAAAATCCATGTTCCACACTGTTCCACATTCAAACGTGTCTGCCACACACTGATTACGAAGAATATTTTAAACTAAACATACATGGTAAACATCTTATTAACTCCTCTAAGGAACTTTTTGTAAATATGAAGAAATAGTTATATATCATACTGCTAGTTAATAATATTAGTAAGTATTCCACATTTTCCCATGTGCACCACATAGTGATAGGCAGTGTTCCCGTATTCCTCAGACAAAAGATTGAAAGTTGTGCTTAATGTAATTAAATTACTGTAAATTCTATAAACAGAGAGATTCTCATTATATGTTACTCTCAGATGTAGCTCTTGAAAACTATGACTGTATAAATCTGTAGCTCCCCCATTTGGTACACTGACAGTCATGTGGGTGAAGCTGGTATCACCGAGTAATTTCGGGAGACCAGTTATACCACAGAAAACATTCATAACCACATGGCACTTACCATTACAGATGATGACATTATACAGTTTCACCACACATAGAGAGCAGATACTCTTTATGAAGTTGGAGAAAAGTAGTCTGGAACACTCCTGCACTCTCAGCCATATGACAGTGGAATGTTCCACATAGTAAGATACTCAGGGGAGGCAAACTGTTGTTACTAGAGTGATGGAATTTCACCACAGACAGTACGCTCTGAAGTATAGAGTAAACATCTAAGAGACAGCCTGTACCAGATCCCTGATCAGTTGGAATAGATCAGTAACTTCCTGGTCAGGGATCTTATTTAGGAAAAACGCAATGTTAGTTTGCTGTCTTTAACAGTTAACCAAGCCTTGTTTTACTGCTGGCGATGGATCTGCAATATTAAGCAAATACACCCAATGTACTGTTTTTCTAGAAATAACCACACTCTGCTTCATTTATGCATATGGTTTCAAATTTTCTCCACCAACACTGTTTCCAAATTTTAAATGCACTGAGCACCAACACTACAGTTCATATTCTTGGCAAAGGTAGCATCGTTGCCTTCTTTCTGTTTATACAGTTTGTCATTTGCATTGCACCAATGCAGGCATGTTTTCAGACTTGTGAATATTCTTCTAACATCCCTGAATTCAACACAGAATCTTACCTCAGGTATGAATTGGTTCAGAAGAAGTTTGAATATTTTTATATTTCCTCATTTTGCATTTCTTTAAAAAATATTTTCTTTAAAATATTTCTCATTTCCACACTTTACAGTAACACAGAAAGGAATGCTGAAATGCCATTATTGGAAACAGATAATTTAGTGCACTATTCCCCTTTTAGAAATACTTATCTTCCAAAAGCCAGGAGATCCTGATAATACTGAGCTACACAAAGTACATACCCAATAAATAACAGTAGGAGGCATGATCAATAGGTAAATGAGGAAAAAGAGTGGGGTCTGATGGCCCATGACAACAAATACTAAAGAACGAGATGGCATTCCTGTAATTTTTGTCATTTGGTGTATCTGTTTTTACCTCTTCTACTTTGAATGGAATATTCATCAAAGTAACAGCTTCACAATATTGTTATTAACAACAATAATCTTGCTTTCACTGCTGTCATAACTATATTTGCGTATAATTATGCGTATACCTTCCATTATCACCATCTTCAGTATTCACTTCTATCTTTAATTCTGTCTCTCATCATTCTCTCTTCCCTCTTACTGTATTTTTCTAAGGCTGCCCATCAAAATTCCAAGGACCATTATGGCAACCCTTGAGTAGCAGAATTGAACGTGCACATGTGGGAGAGAGAATATATACTAAGAATGAGGATGCAGGATATCAGAGTATCTCTCTAGTCTGAGGTGTAACAGTGCCAGAATTAGCATACAAAAGTAGCAGGGAGTATGTGGGGGGAGTACAGCCACCCACATCTGGATGCATAAGAATTATAATGCCTCAAAATAGCAGAGAGTATGCGGGAGGAGTACAGCCACACATCTGGATGTACATGAATTATAATGCCTCTTTGCAAACATGTTTTAAGGATTAAACAGGGAGATTTTTGTTGGAACAACAGGTAATTTTGTGAAGTGTAAGAACTCACAGGACTGGTTACTACACTTAATACCAAGACATTTCTTAGATAAAAGACTATATACACTATGACAATACTAAGCTAATTAGTATTAACTGAGTCTGCACCAATATCACTGTTTTATTTACAAATTTTTAATATACATTTTAAAGGTGAAATATGCCTTCAAAGTTAATGTATCCTGGTCCACATGTGTAAGTAGCCATATTCTTCTTATAGGTATATAGGTGTGTACTAGGCTAATGGCCCTGGAGCCTTTACAAGCATAGCCCATAGGATTACCCTGGCATCATGCCAGCCAACCTTAGTTCCTAGTGCCTCTGTCGAGTAGAGCCACTGGAGTGATACCTGGGGTGAATTTTCTATTTATAGGTTCATAGGTTTGTGCTAGGCTAATGGCCCTGGAGCTTTTACAAACCTAGCCCATAGGAGTACCATGGCATCGTGCCACCCAACCTAGTTTCATTGGTGGATACTAGGCTAATAACCACCAGGGCCTTTATAAGCCTAGCCATGCAATCCAAGCCAGTTGTGTCCCTATGTATCATGGGAATTTATTAAGAGGAGGGATGTTAGTTAAGAAGCGTCTATAGGTTATGCGGGGGGGGGGGTATATTACTTTGAACATTGCTGTCTGCATCTGTCTATCAGAGACAAGGGGGACAGATTTGATCTGATTTCCCATTCATTGGACAAGGTTAAATTTAAATTAGGTTAGTGATGGACTCTCCTTCACATGCATAGGGAGTTGTTCCAGAGCACTGGATTCCCTGAGACACATATCAGTCAACCCAACATGTATTATTTATGTCACAAGCAAAATAGTGATTCTGATGTTTTTTGTTTTGCAGAAGTGCAAACAGTTCATTAGAGCTGGATCTGAGGATGCCTTGTATGCCAGGCACAGATCGCCTCTCAGTAACCCATAGGAGACAAGAGTATAGGCATAGGGTTTAAAAGTGATCTGTATAGGGCAATGTGTTAAAACCCTGGATTCTCTTGGTAAGGAATCTTTGTGGGCATTGTATCTTGCAGCTGCTTAAAAATGGATGAAAGTATACTGCTTAAAGTACAGCAGTTGGAGAATGGATGGGTGAGTACGCTGTGTATCTTAAACTTGGTAAACATTATTTCATAGAACATACTAAAGGCAATGAATGTGAATTTACATGTAATCCATTTGTTAAGCTGCGAGACACAAGTCAGAGTCGGTGGTTTACCAGCCTCTCCCACTGGGGTAACCAATATGAGCCATAGGCCTCTGTACTAGTGTTACTTATTTTGTACTACTCTTCTCAGATATAAAAGTGGGATGTGGGCTGTACGTAGCCAAATATGTTGATGACTGCAAACCACACAATGTAATTGCTTCAATAAAAATGCCACACATCTCCAATATGATGTACAAAAAAATAGTAATCTGGTGGAGTATATATGACCTCACTGCTACTGTCAACAAGTGTATAATCATGAGACTTGGGAAAAATGACATAAATTATATTTAGCAAATAAATGGATACACCTTAAAATATTTTCATTTATTAAAGATCTAAAGGCAGTAGCAAACAATATGTAAGTTTCTGTAGTGCATGCCTGCCAAAATCAGAAAAATGAATTCTTTAAACCATCAAATTGTAAACATGTCTAGTTATAGGAAGGTAATGTCTTGGTTCATAAAAAGAAACATTATTATTTCTATTATTGTTTATCAGCTGATAGTGCTTGTGTTATGCACTGCCACTCATTAAGCTTGGTATTCCCCTGATAGAATGATTTGCAATAAGTAGTAGCCCAGCCCTCATTAGTAGAAATGACTGCTGTTAATTACTTAAATAGGTACCATAATATTTAGAAAGTGTTTGGTTCATCATAAGCTTTTTTGGTGTCAGAAGTGTTTGAATGCACTGTCAGGTGCAGTATGACTTGAATAAGACTTTATTACAAATGTTTTGAAATTGGAGTTGGTGTGTGTGTGTGTGTGTGTGTGTGTGTGTGTGTGTGTATGCGCATGCACACATGAGTGTGTATGTATGTGTGTTTGTGTGCATGTATGGTGTCTTTTTGAGTATAAGTATTTGTGATGTGGGGTTAGAGTAAGTGCAGGGGATAAATGTTTTAGTATTATTGGATTTTAATATGTGCACAGTGTGTGTGTGTGTGTGTGTGTGTGTGTGTGTGTGTGTGTGTGTGTGTGTGTGTGTGTGTGTGTGTGTGTGTGTGTGTGTGTGTGTGTGTGTGTGTGTGTGTGTCATTCAGAAAAAGATGTTTAGTAAGGTAATATAATGTAATGCGTGAGGTTTGGTTAAGGTTGTGGTAAAACACAAGTAAACGGATGCAGGGAGGTAAAGCGTATTATAAGTGCACAGTCCTTTATCGATTGTGGCAAATCATTGCCATAACATGAAACTGACATGCTTGCAGGGTAAAGCATTTCAGTGTGTATTAACCTGTAATGGAATTAAATGTGTGTTTCCATGGAGTACATTCCAAATGCATCTGTATGCACAACGTGAGAATGTTTTTATCTCAACAGTGAGATTAAGATCAAATTCTTCCAGCACCTAGCAAAAACAAAGTCAGAAGAAAATAATGCTATTATATGTCAGCAAATGAAGCATGTATACATAAAGTAGTAAGCAAAAGACACATGAAGAGTAAAAAGGGTGGGGAAAGTGTGGGATCTGTGAGATTTAGAACAAGATGGTATATTTTTGTAGATACGGTACACAAACTTACAGAAGACAAGGGAGAAACTGTTGAAAAACATAGCAACAATTAGAAACAAAATAAGCAAGGCAGTTAGATACAGCACAAACAAGGATAGAAAAAGCCCAGAATGGACTCAATTATAGTGGGAATGCCACGCAATGATAACGGGACTCAGAAATGGAGAGAATGGGTAAAGGAATGGAAGCATATGGAAAGCAGCACAGATTATATGGAAAGAATGGAGCAATACCATTATATGCATGAGTCCATATCCTATAATATTGCTGCATGCACAAGCAATGGATTTTTCTTAATATGTGCATGTGTTGACATCTTCATGCAACTATCTTTGTTGATCTGTCCAACTGTACTTACTGACACCCTGATGACTGTGGGGATTTATCCACTGCATCACCCACAACAGAAGCGACTTGCTGCAAGTGATTACTCTGTTCATAACACATACCTCACTGCCAGAAGTACAAGCAGCACATCTAGATTTTATAACTTCCTTAAATGCAGACACGCTTGTAATGAAGAAAGGAGACAAACACAAAAGAATCACATATTTGGAGACAGTGCATGCTCTTCAACTACACACAGAGATAGTCAGTATAAAATGCAGCAGACTATGTACATTGCTATATTATCTGCAAAGGCTGTAACTATGTCATCATGAGTCATATATGTCAGAGTGATTAGAATCAGGATTATTACCAGTAATAGCCATCCTCTTATCCAATGTTGCAATATAGTACTTGCATGGATGTAACTGTTTTAACATCAGGGGCATATTTCTTCATACCCTTTAAGCCTAGAAAGCTATAGTATGACAGAAATTGTGCAGTATATAGCATATTTCCAGATATTAATCATATAAGAAGTTACAGGAATACCTTTGAGAATGTTTTTCATATGATGTGTTTGCGCAGAGCCCAACATAATAATTTCCACATTTAGGATATTCACCGATGCTTAGCAGAAAAGGCCACATGCCTAGCTACCAAAACACCATTAGTCTGATGTTGCCCTACATGATACAGGGAATAACACATTAGGTCTGCATTACTATTGCTACTGTACTTGGTAAACACACATGCACCAAGCATACCTCTCAACTTCTTTGTAAAAGAATTCTTAATATCAAAAATAAGGGGGTAACAAATACCCAAAATCAGGGACAGATTTTAAATATTGCTGTTATAAACATAGAAAGTTCCCAGAATAACAGTTTTTGCATTAGCATGCACATTTGTGTTATATCTGCATACCTCCAGAATGCATAGCACACCTACCTTGAGGATGCATTTTGGTGTTGTGAGTAGATATACAAGTTAATAAGTTATATCACTACTATATTAGATGACTGACCCAGATGACCCATGCTCAGCTAGAAGCATGGGTACTGGAGGTGCTGACTGGGCAAGAATGTAACGAGTGACCAATGCTGGCTTATGCATCTTGGGGGTAGAAGGCAATCTGGCTCCTGCAATCCCAGCATGAAGATCCAAGTAAGCTCTGTACTGCAAGTGGTGTATTGCTTGGTTAGGGGGTTGCGCATGCTAAAAAGTGTGTGCACTGCCCAAATGCATCCATAGTGGAGCTCACAAGTTTGTCATTGGATGGATGAGTTAGGGCATATCCACTCCCTTGCAGCAGTATGACACTAAACCAGCATCCTTTGTTCCCTCACTGGACCTGGACATAGGTAGGGTAAATCCCAAGGAAGCTAAGGGGCATCCTGTAGACCCAGTGAACAAGAAGAGGTGTTGGTGGCAGCTGATGGCCAGATATGAGGAATGGGAGAAAAAAAATAATACATTAGGCAACACTCATGCAAGAAGAGGAAGTCAAGTAATCCAAGTTGGATAACAGCTATGAGTGCTATATACAGCAGATGGTCATGCAAATGTTGGGTCCAGACTATATACACAGTAACACCTGCTATAAACATACATATGTATGTATGCGCATATGTATGTACGTGTTGAGGCAGAGCAGATTAGCTCATCTATGCTCCTTGTGTGTCACATTAGTGAACTCAAATAAGTACATCATATTCAAGAGCTAATGGGGTTAAATAATGCTATGGCAGCATTTCTTAAGAGAATATATCAAGTTCTACCAGCTTTCTTAGGTTCATAGGTTCATAGGATGATACTAGGCTATTAGCCTGGAGGCCCTTATAAGCCTAGCCAAGAATTTCACCCATGTTCCCAAAAAGTACAGTAAATTGGGAGATATTTAGATACAGGATTGAGTTTTTCACACTTACTGAGAAATGGAAGGCCTCATTGGCATGATCTATCATGCTAGAGGAAGTTAAGCAGGCTACCCTGGACCGGAAATTAGGGAAGTTCCCCAGGCCAGATGGCATTCCACATTAATTATGTGACAGACCAAGGGATGAATTAGCACCTATCCTCTTGGATCTTTTCAATGGAAATCTTTGTAAGGGTATTCTAGCTAATTACAGCAAGGATTTCACATGGCATCACCTTCCCAGTGGAAGGTAAAGCACCCTTTGATCCACCAAAATAAATTATACAAGTAGACTAAATTAAAGTTGCCATTACTAACTAAAATCACGGCTAGACAAACATTTTTCTACTCAGATTTCTTTTTCTAGTCAGAAGTATTCCCCAACTTAATGCACATTCATTGATAGTCAAATTACAAAGAATGTTTCTTAACATAATCTGTAATAGTAAACATCCCAAGTTAGCTATGAAAAATGTCACGACATCTGCAAAACTGGGGGGACTAGGACTCCATGGTCTCATCAGGTATGCCCTTGTGGCATATTTGACCCACTACATTTCAGCTAGATCAACCCAAAGGCCCACCTGGACTCTGGACTCTGTTGGAACTAAATGTGATAGCTATTCAGCTGATGAATCTTAAGAACAGGGACAGATGGAAGACGTGAGACCCAGGTGAGTGAACAGGAGTTTACATTTGAGGATTATGAAGACGTGTGCTTTCATGGGACAGACTGTGTAGGTCAAGCCCTAGGTGATGATAGATAATCAGCCCCTAGTTTAGAGTAACTGAATTGAATGTAATATTTTACATTGCTTAGACTTTCTGACTCAGAAGGAGTTTAAACTCATTTACTGTGAAAAGATTAAGGGGAAGAAGAGAGTGATATGCATTCTATGGGACTTCCCCAGTTTGGGTGGTTCACCATGGATTGAAATTGTTTAGCCTGGGAATTAGGCTGGAAACTTTCCCCACTCACCATCCAAAACAGAATACTCTTGAGAATATATGTTATGGATAGTTATAGACAGTTGGTGCTTGATGGGAATAGAACAAAAGGGGAAGAGCTACAGCAAATAGAAAGTAAGGTATGTCAGTATGTCCTGGCATTAAGTAGACAATGGCTACATCTCCATCTGATATATTTTAAAAAAAACTCCATGTTTGGCAAGCAACTCCACTACAGCTAAAAGGATGGAACATGAGTGATGGCAAATGTCGGTGATGTGGCACCAATGTGACAGATTGTCTACAAGTAATACTGTCCTATCCTAATACTGCAGGATTTGGGACAAAATGCATGCTGCAGCCTCTTGGTCACTGAGAAAACATACCCCCACTCATTATCTCTAGGTTTTGGCTTCTATGGATAATCAAGGGGTCACAAAACTCCTTCCATCAGAATGCAAATCGCTGGTCCACCTACAACTAGTCATAACTGCACTTTTTTCAAGGACTGAAAATTGTTAAACGTATTGGCTTAGACAGTCACTGTTAGAGCCATAGACTATATAAGGCTCTGTACTTCAATACTGATATTAAACTCTTGAACAACCTTCTGCTAATTTTTTGTATACATGGAAATATTAGTATAAATGTCTCATTTGACACTGTTTGACATTGTGATAATCTCAATTCACTGCTATATTACTGTCACAGTTCTGTAAATAGCTCTTGTATTCTTTTTATTACACCTATAATATTATAAGTGTGGAAAGTGTAATGGGTTTATTTATAAATGTCATCTTGCTAAAGAAAAAAGATAGCGCCAGATGAAGAGTCCTCCTAGCCTAAAATCTCAAGTGAATGCAAAACTTATGCTGGTTCAATAAAATGTATTATGTCATGTCTATGTTCCAATGTATTTGTGTTTTGTGGCTACTGCAGTTTTTCATTTGTTCTTGTTGTCTTGTTGCTGTGAATTGTGCATGCCATGTGTCATTGTGTTGTGTGTATTCTGGTGTCATCTTTTTCATTTGCCTATGAAAGATTGCCTTATTCGTTGTTTAGCAACATTAAGTGGCTATAGTGTGAGGGAGATATGGGTTCTAACATGTACTGGTTGATATTTCTAGTGGATTGATGCCTCTCAACTGTGAGCACATGATTATTTTGGAGGAAATGCCTTGTATGTTCCTGACATGACTACTTATCTATTTCATAAATATTATCTTGTTAACACAACCACCACAGATATCCAGGTGCCTGCGCTCACACCAAGTAGAATGCAAATACAAAACCAACGTAGGCAAGGCTCCAGGTTTCAAGTAGTAAAAAAGTTTAATGAGCAACAGAAAAATCCATAAGACACACAAGCACTTTCACCATAGACTTCATCAGGTATGATCAAGAGACATACAAATCACATCCACTTAAATACAAATTTAAAATCAAATGACAAAAATGTTGAGAACTTAAAGAAACATAGCATAAGAAATGAACTGTGAATATACTTTGTGTAAAATATGAAACTTAGTTAAAAATGATTAAAAACAATTAAAAACATGAATCTAGACCTATTATTTATTACGTAATGGTCTAGATTTCAAAGTAGTTCTCAAGGGAATGCAATCATTTGGTCCATGTCCAGCATTAGCTCTCAATTTAATAATCCATTGAGCTTCAATCTCTTCTGTTTTCAGCCTAACATCACCTCCCCTTTTACTTTCAAAATTCATACCTATAACCATAAAACTAAAACAATGGGTGGCATCAGTATTCACAACATGTTTTGCCAAAGCATTAAACATGCTTCTCTTGCCTATATGGTACAGGTGTTCTCTAATCCTATCTTTCAACATTCTGTCAGTTTTACCGACATAAAATTTTTGCAAACTTTACACACAGTCATATATACTACATGCGTACTTGTACAAGTGGCCTTTATATTAAATTTGAACATTTCACCTGTATCTGGGTGTAAAAAGCTAGTGCCACTGTTAATATATGAACAAAAGGAACAGTGGTTACATTGCTTAGTATTCCCTTGTATTCTAAAATTATAATTATCTCTGGGAGTGCATAGGCGTCTCATAAGAGATTTTTTATTTCTAAAGACAAATTGTGGAACAGAATCTATGAATCTACTGACATGTTGGTTCATTGTCAGTATATTCCAATTCTTTTTAATGATGCTAGTATACTGATGAATATTATTTGAATATGCCAAGGACATCCATACTTTATTGAAACTTCTACTTCTATAATTACTTCTATCTTGCACTGGCTCAGAAAAATAAGGTTTAACTCTAGTAGTTCTCATGTCCAAGACATTCAGTACTCCTTTCTCTACCATCTCACTTTCATATCCCCTATTCAATAATTCCATGCCAGTAGTGCATACCTGTTTTTGGAAGTCTGTATTACTAACGTTTAACCTGGAAGCCCTATAAAGATGATTTTGAACAACATTCCTAAAGATGTACTGTGGATGCATACTATCTCCGTTGAGTAAACGATTCACTCTACATGCTTTCCTATAAAGTTTAGTGCACAACATGCCATTGTCATCTTTGTACACAGTTACATTGTTGGGAATTTATGATTTTGCATATCCCTCCAAATAATTTGTCTAGATCCCAAATGACCATATTCATAAATATCTTTTTGTTAATGAAACTCTACATAGCTACAAATTGGTTGAATCCATCTCAAACTTTATGGGACAACTTTAAGATTTTAGCGATGAAACATATACTAGCTCACAAATTACTAATCAACGATCATAGAAAAATATAAATAATCCGAAAATATGGGAACAAATTTTCAATATTATATTGGCTTAATGTACCGAACCCAGCTTAACCCCTGGACATATATACCTTAAAAGGAAAAGTTATCAGAAAATAATTATTACAAGATATTAGGTCTACTGATAATCTTCTTTATATGTTCTTTTTTTTTTTTATTGCTCTTTGTTAACCGATGGAAGCATTCATGTAAATAGTGTATATATGTTGTAGTATTGTTGTTAGAACCATTATTTGGGAATTATCTGTTTTTCTTTTTTGTTTAAAGTTGTGTGAATAAGTGGTAAAACAATAAAGATTTACTATTGAAAAAAAAAGAAGTGTGGAAAATATCTGTTATTTTTTATTTGCAAAACTAGTACATGAATTAATCAATTGAGAGCTCTCATTCATGGTTCTGGCAAGCAGAAGTGTGCAATCAATAGAGAATTTTTCAAGTAGTTATTTAAGCAGCACGATAATAGGAGGCAGAAAAAAATCAGAGTAAATCCACAAACGTACATACATGTATACCCATGTTTAAAATGTTTGGTTTTAAGGTACACATGTAAGCTACAGAATCCAGCAAAATTGAATCCCTCAGATTAGGTAAAGGCATTTTGTAATGAATTGCACCTTCTTTTTCAAGATCTTAATGTAAAATACAGAAGGAAAAAAAATGGTCCACTGGATTTTATTATGACTCCCTTGATTCATTACCTACTATTTCCCTTAAATTAGAAACAACGTAATGTATCCTTTCAAATCACTGAGCTCAGTATTTATTAATTTAATCAGTCCATCTTAATAATACTCATACCACACCTCTCTTTGTTCTATCTTCTTTCTAAACTACATTTCCCAAAGTTCCAAAGTTAGGAGCTAACAGACTCCAGATGAAATATTACTCCTAATGTATTCATAATACCATATTATTGATGAGTTCCATGCGGTGTCCTAACAAGATAACAACTCATTATGCTTGCCTCTGACAACTGTGATCGAAAATCCTGGGACTGTGAACATTATTCCAGGGCTATAAAAATAATTTTTGCTGGGAGCAAAATACACACACACACACACACACACACACACACACACACACACACACACACACACACAAGCTTACATTAACAGAGTTCAAGTTCATAGTAATTCCGTAACATATTGTGTTTAAAATGATGCTTCAGAACAGTACTTGCCTAACAGTAGTTGTGGGTGAGTATTTGAGTGGAACTTCAATGTTTTGTAATGCATTGTACAAGAAAACAGCATGTTGATATCATTTTATACAGAAAAATATATTTAGTATCTTTTTATGAAGTCTAGAGCAATGACAGTGCTTTGAGTTTTATGAAATGGAAGAAATGTCATCAATGTGACACTTCAATGTGATAATAATTAGTGTCTGTGAAATGTACTTTTTTGAGTTGAGGTGTGACAAGGGTGGGCAGTTGTACTATATTTGTAACATTTTGCTTTGCAGTTTCAGAAAGTGGAATAGGCAGTTTTATTTTCCTGTATCTTGGCAATACTGAAACAGCAGGTTTACAGCTTTGAGGTTTGATAGCCCCATTGACAGCTAGCAAATTAACTGCCAGTTATCAACATTTTACATCATTGTTCTATTAATTTTTCTACTAATGTCAAATGTTTGCCTCCCCGGCACAAAACCACACTATCAATTTATAATCATGGTTTTGAATCAAGATGTGCCTATATGAAGCTGGATCAAATGAGTCTTTGCTATCTTTATGTAATGCCATCACTACTACTTGTTTCCCATGATCTTGGTGCTCTTTAAAATACTGTTAAATAAAACCTTCAGATTTGTATTGCTTTCTTCCCTTCTGACTTCCAAACTTCTACCAGAATACCATCTGTTCCTGCAGACGTTCCTGTAGATTGGTTATGCATGATCAGTTTTATCTCATCTCCTCCTATCTTAACTGTTAGTTGTTGATCCTCATCTACATCTAATCTTGGCATATTTATGTCTTCCATAAATGCTTCCATTTGCACTTTTTCTCTTCCTCACTTCTCTGATTTATACAAATTTTCACAAAATTTTTGAAATATCTGTAACACCTCTATAGGATCTCTGGTTATTTTTCTTGTTATAAGCTCTCTAAGTTTGTCTGCAAGCCTTTCTACTTTCAGTTGCCTTAGTCATTGTGCCAAAAGTTTTTCTGCTCTGGAGTTGTTATCAAAAAATCAGTTGCTTATTAGTAATCTTTGTAAATGAATGTATATTATCATCCAAGTATTCCCTTATTTTCCCTTTAGCACTCTGCTATTGTGCCTTGTCTTGTTCTGTGAGATTCCCTTTATTTTGTAATACTTTAACCTTTTCAGCTCATCTAAATAATTCTTATTATTTCTTAACTAGATTTCTTTTTCTTTTATTTGTACCCTGTTTTTAAAATTCCACTTTAATGTTATCCCATTCACTAGCTATGACTTCTGGAGTCCTTTCAGTCTACACAATAATTCCAAGATAATCATCATTACCCATTTATTAAATTCCTCTCTTTTTAATAGGGGTAGCACCAGTGTCTCATCTTTACTTCATTACCCTTAATTTTTATCATAGTAATTACTGGCACGTGATCTGGAATACTTATTGGATATATACCAAAGTTCTAAAGTAAATGGACTTGCTCCTGTGAAATATAATTTCTATTAAGCCTAAAAAAAGTCCAAAACATACACTGTGAAGCAGTGTGAAACACTTTCAGTCATCCAAACTCTTCAGTCCAAGCCGTTTTTATTCTTCCAACATACAAAGACACAGATTGAGTGCTGATGAAATCCCCAGTTTAGGGAATAAAAGCACTCAATCTGTTGCAAATCAAATTCCACTCTGACCTATAAGCAATATTCCCTGCTGAAAGCTGATTATTTTTTTCCCAAGAAAGTACATACTCTTATGCTATAGGATTGTTGTTAAGGGCTGACAGTGGGGGCAGTCCAGCTAGGGTGAGGGGGTAATCGCACCATTGCCAGTCATGATGTTTTTCAAAGGGCAGTGGTGGCTTCAGTATATAGAGATATGATATAAATCATTCATTTTCCTATATATATATATATATATATATATATATATATATATGTATATATTGAGTGTCAGAATTAATATGATTACCTTGAAAAAGTAATACAATGACATGAACAATATGACAGCTGTATTAAGAAAATTGTAGAATGTCACAATTGTATCAAGAGCAGCAAATAAACAAAACGCTGTTACCACAACACTGTTCAGTAAATGCTGTCATTTTGCATGCCATGTACATGGCATTAGTAACATTGTCTAAATATTTCCACATCCAAGTAGTCCTAAATGCAAGCTGAGACAAATATAGTAGATACCTTGGCAGCTTCTATTTTCTTGACCCCATTCAGAATTGATATCCTTAGGAAAACAGTGCATAGTAACAACTCAGAAAACTATCTCTGGTCTAGTAATTTTTTCTTTCTCATAGTAAAATTACGTAATAAAAACTGAGCAGCAGGATTGTATAATGCACTGTGAAACAGAAGAATCATTTCACCCTATATGGGAAACAAAAAGAAAATAAAAGGCTGACTGTAGAGCTATTCAGAAAATGGTGTTACTGACTCCTCTGCCATCAGGACTAGACAATACAGGTACAGGAATCAGTCTGCAGACCATCACAAGCCTAGCTAGAAACTTTCATTCAGAAGGTTCCTCCAGACTCAAAGAGGGCAAGGCATGCTAGATCACATGAGAATATGACACTGCCTGTGCAATTACCTAGTTTTACCTTAATGGTGCAAGGGTGTTATATTGTTTGATACATAGTGGAAATTTGTTACATAGGCAAGGAATGCATTGTGATATGAATCTATCATGCCAACATGTCTTATTTATCTGTTGATGAAGGTTTAGTTCCTTTAACTAGATAGTTGAAGTCCCATTTGCTCTGTAAAGGAATAGAAGTCAAAGAGGGTTGGATCTTTCATGACTTGAAAGGTCAGAGACAGATCTCCATGGATGGGACTATAACAGACTTAGGACAGAAAGACATAGAGAGATTGAGGGAGAGAGAGACAGAGAGAGAGAGAGGTAGAGCCAGAGCTGCCAGTCTTTGCAGATATCTTAGGATTTTGAGGTCCCTGATCTCTTTATTTATGAATCTCTGAGGTCTCTCAAGTTGCATGACATGTTTAGACAAACACATTGCAAAATTTGCATTAAATTAAATAGTGGGTCTGTTGAGATATGAGTAAAGAAGAATTAAGACTGTTGGATCTAGTATAGATGTTTTTGGAAGTTAGACAAGACAGACAGAAAGCTTTCTGAACTACTGCTGACATATGATAGTCAAACAATAAAGAATATCAAAAAGAAAGTCTAGACCCCTGATGACAGTGTCTGATTGGACAGGAGTGTTACCTGTATGATATGTGAAAATATACATATATATATATATATATATATATATATATATATATATATATATATATATATATGGGTTCCTATTAGAATGGCAAAAATGCATTTTGTCGAATGTGTTTTCATCTACACATAAAGAGCAAAAAGGCAAAACAGAGAAGCGGCTGTTCAGCGAATTCTTTCCCTGGGAAAGAAGTTGCTTGACCGCTTCGTTGCTTTGCCATGTTCTGCACTGTAGTGTGGTCCCTTGTCTGGTATAGCTCTCGAGCGTGAATGTACAAGAGTTACTGACCTTAGGGTTAGGGTGCAGGTTAAGGTAAGTGTATATGTATGAAAGTGTTTACTTTTTTGTTTTTTGCTTTAGATGTACGGTTAAGTTAAGCGCATATGTGTTTTAAGCTATTTACTTTTGTTTTGGGGGGGAGTAGAATTAAGGTTAAGGTAAGTGTGTATGTGTTTGGAACTGTTTACATAAATGTGTAACTTACTGACCTTAGAGTTAGGGTGTGGGTTAAGGTAAGTGCATATGTTTTAAAATGTTTACTTTTTTTTTTCCGTTAGATGTATGGTTGGGTTACATGCATATGTGTTTTCTGCTGTTTACTGTTTTGCGGGGGGGGGGGGTAGTACAATTAGGGTTAAGGTATGTGTGTATGTATTTGGAAGTGTTTTTGTTTTTTTTTTCCTTTTGGTTGGAACAGCGATTTCTTTTCCTAAAGAAATTGCTGTTCTGAGGTGTCGACATTTTCAGCTTTCGCTGAAAAAGGGTCGATAAAAGATTGTTTGCTGTTTTAAGCATTCAATGTTTCAATACAGACCCATATATATGTATATACATATATATATATATATATATATATATATATATATATATATATAGATAGATAGATAGATAGATTTATTTATTTTTATTTTATTTTATTTTTTTTTTTTTTTGCCAAATTGAGTTATGCTACATTTTTTTCACATTTAATTTGAGGTCATTCTCTTTATACCAGTTGTTAACATGATCTTACCCAAATTGGAGCAATTGAGACTAAGTAAAAGATTGAGTAACAGCACTCCGATTTACAGCAAACTGCAAACTTACTTAATAAGAGTTTAGGAGTGCTGGCCTGAAGGACCAATTAAATGTCAAAGAACTGAAAAAACAGCACTGAGTCCCGTGGTATACAACAGGTAACATTTTGCTTTCAGAAGTGACACCTGTAACTATAACCACGTGGTTCTCTCAAACAACCAGTTAGCTATTCACTCACAACATAAAGATTTATATTTAGATTTACAAGCCTATCAATAATTCCTGAACAGGAAATAGTGTAAATGGCCTTGGCCAGGTCCAGATATGCTGCATGTGCTGCATGACCACTATCAACTGGTTCAGTTACTTTTTCAAAGACATTAATAAAGGTAAAGAGGCAGGACCTTCCTTTGACAAAGCCTAATGGGTGATGACTCAAGATTAAGAAATTTTCAATATCCAGATTAATGAAGTCGAGATAACATTCTCCATAGTTTAAATATGAGGCTAATGAGACTAATAAGATGGTAGTTACCAAGGTCCATGATTTAGCTACCCTTGTGTGATGACATTAGGATGGCTGTTTTTCAAGCTACAGGAATGCAACCAGTGGTGAGGCTTAAATTAAAGTGGATAATTATGAGATCAGACAGACCATATTTGGCACTGATAGGCAAATATTATATTATCAGGACCCACAGATGAAGTATTCTTAGCTTTTCAGAGGGCTGAGAAAACGTGTTCCATAGTAATTAAAGGGGGTTGCTAGGATTCTGGAATCTGAGGAATAGGTATAACCATAGACAGAGTAAAATTTGCACTAAAATTTCTTTGGATCAGACTGTGCATTATTATTATGAGCTAACTCTAATTGTTGGTTGTTTGTTTTTAACTACCTGACATAGTTAAAACAGGTTATTAAAACGTTATTTTTGGCTTTAGTATCTATTTTAAGATCATAATCATTTTTAAGCTTCCTAACGGTTTCCTTAAGCTCTTAATAGTTTTCTTAAGAGTGCTGTTAAAGTAGGTAGAGTAAGACCTTTTATAAGCATTAAGCGCTTTCTTTCTTATGTTATATAATTTATTTAGATAGATATTCCAAGGAGGAGTTTGTTTTTACATTTCTCATTTTATTTTGGTACAGATGAGAATTGACTTAGCAATACAACTATTTAAGTGAGAGTAGAAGTCAATGGCTTTAGCAGCAGCATTAGCAGTGGTATCCATTGGAGAAGCATTACAGCAGTATTTATTTTGGTTGTCAAGTGAGGGAAGAATGTTTGCCATGTGATGCAAAGTAAAGTGTTGCTATAGAAAAAATAAGCAAGCATCACATAATTGTTTTCAGAAAGCTTCTGATAATTTCACATGTGTAAATTCCTACACAACTGGTACTTATATAATATATATATATATATATATATATATATATATATATATATATATATTTGTAGAAATTTGAAATGACCCAATTTTAGTGTCATTGTTCTTTAGAAGGCAATGCATGCTGAGTTACTTGATACCCATGATGCCAGGTTTATATGTAAAAAATGAACAGCACATTTTCTTTCCTGACAATCTCTACTATATGCAGACTATGGTAGCAACACACTTAGAAAAAGTGACCAAACTATTTGGTATGAAAAAGTAGAAGCTATTCACAGTACAGATGATACATATATTTTAAGATGCAAAGTTATAATTTGTTAGTTTGCTGCACCCTGCACTTATAAGTCCAAGTGCATTTCAGACATATTTGACACTGAGTAATAGCAAACCACTAACACTGACAGATTTGTGATTATCCACCAAGAAAAAAATGTACCCCAAAATGAATAATATCATCAAAAGAAAAGACAAAACAACAGCAAAGTGTCTTTCTCTTTATCATTTCTCTGTCTTGTCTCCATGGTATCCCACACTCACCTCTTCTAAAGTCCTCTTCCTCTATATAATGATATGCTGCTGTTCCTGTAGCATAAGCCATCTCAGTCATTGTAGCTGCATTTTATCCAAGAAGATCTACTAAGAATTACTCCATTTTTCCAAGTTTGACATTGTAAACTTCTTCTTGAACTAAATGTTGTAACATATTTTTACATCTATAAATACATATCTGTTTTGAGCATATCTTTGTATCAGTAAATATATATATATATTTTTCATTTCTCATGTGATGTGTCATTCATCTGGGCTGTGACTCCAAATGGTCCAGAGCACAACTCCTGCACACAAATATAAATAAATAAACAAGCATTAATAGATTTAAATATGTACAGTTCACATGATATTTGCATTGTCCTACAGCAGAAAATTGAAGAGACACACATACTGGTCACAAGTGAACTCATGGCAATAAATACAGCAGAATATAATAAGGAATAGGAATGCCTTAATAAAAGGTAATGGATAACATGCATAATTGCAAGACAAATAACTTCACTGAAATGTACAACTCTTTCCCTTAGTATTTTGCTCTTTTGGATGAAAACCATACTGTAAAGTCAATGATCAAAAAAAGCAGTGACTTTTCACATGGAGATGTAAGTCCTTCATGAGCTAATGCCACTAAAAAGCAGCTGAAGGCCCATAACAATTCTGGCAGGAAAGCAGTTACCATTCATGGGAAAAGCAGAACTTCATTTATTTATGTATAGGTTCATTGGGTCACATATACTTACAAGGCTGTTAATCTGTGAGGATCTTAAGAAGCTAAGCCTTACATTCCCACGATAGTTTATAGCTCTTATATTTGCACAATTATCTATCTACTTCTCTGTCTATCTGTTTATCTATCTATCTATCTATCTATCTATCTATCTATCTATCTATCTATCTATATCTGTCTATCTTTCTATCTATCTATCTATCTATCTATCTATCTATCTATCTATCTATCTATGTTTTTGTTTTATTTTCTATTGAGTAACAAGGTATCACAGATGTACAAGGGGGGGGGGGGTTACTGTATATGAAACACTTAAGCCAAACATATTAGAAATCAGCACAATACAAAAGCATAGTTGCAAAGCCGCAGGCTAGTAGCACACCACTTAAAAGTAAACAATAAGACTGAGGTTGTTGTGGCCACAGTGCAGGGCAATAACCCCTGAATGATCAACAGCTGTGGGTATGCTCAGTCCTCTATATCATTTAGCTCTGCTGATGACAGCTGGTATATATATCCATCTCCTGTCTTCTCACTTGTTTGTAGGTAATGTTCTACATTCTATATGAGCAGGAGGAGCTACTGACTTGTACTTGTTGAAATGGAGTACTGATTTTTGTGTAGAAATTCAAATTTTGGTTAACTGTAAGTCTATTTAAAGACAAATACTTTAGAATATTCCATTTTTTATTAAACTATTTATTATGCTTGTCTCTAACTAAGTAGACTCAGGAAAAGGCATATTCTGGCACTCAATGTCCATGTATGGGTCTTAATCATGGCAATGCACAAATACGTTAAGGCAATTAACACTATTCATGTGTAAGCACAGCTCTGCTGTGATTCATAGGGACCATTTATACTTATGTGCAATGCTCATGAATAAACATATTTTAGTGAAGAAATAATGAGGTGGTAATTAGAAATGATGTAAATGTTCTTATGCTAATAAGCCCATTTCTCGGCTGTTTGTGATTTATATAAACCAAAAACCAAGTCCAAAACCAAAATGTTCACAGTCCACAAAGAGGCAAAACGACACTGCACCAAAATAGCGTATACTCTTTAATTATCCGCTTTCGTAAAAAACTTCATCAGAATGAACTCATTTTACACAACTTCCTTCTTAAATAATACCAACATCAGGTGATTAATTAAACAATTAAAAATTCAAATGTTGTAAATCCATTAAAAAAATCCTTGTAAAAACAAACGTTTCTTTGAAAACAAAAAATATCAGTTAATGTTTATGTTTTAAGGCAAAATGAGAATAAATTGACCCACCTACTTTGTTTATGTTTAATTTACGTTCTTTTAAAAAACACTTAACATTAATGGCCTCATTAAGACCTGGGGGAGTGTCAGATTTTAATTTAATCTGCCAATGGGTTTCCCTTTGTAAAAGGTAGTTTTTAAAATCCCCTTCCCTCATATCTTTATAGCCTACTTCTAATATAGAAAACAAAAATTTACTAAATGATTGACAAACCAATGAATGCTTAAAAAGGGCGTTCTTGTCATCTTTAGATTTTATAGAATATAAGTGCTCTCTAATGCGGGTCTTCAGCTCCCTTGTCGTCATCCCTATGTAAAATGCCGCACAAGAGGAACATGAAGCAATGTAAATGACCCCACTCGTACAACAGTTCACATAACCTGGAACCGCCAAAGTCCTATTGTAAGAACTGACGGAAATGTAAGGACCAGTGGAAATAAATCTACACATGTTGCATTGATTGCAACTATACATTCCTTTCTTATGGGACCCTAAATTAGTAATTCTGTTCTGTTGGCTTTCCAAAATCCGTTTTAAGTTAAAACTATTCTTTTGAACAAACATAGGTTTTTCTCCCAAAATACGGAAGATTTCCGAATTTCCTTTTATGATCTTCCAATTTTTATTTATAATGTTTTGAATATTTCGACTATCTGAACTCATCTCCAATGAACAAATCAAATTGGCGTTCATTTCCCTGTCAGTGTCGTTCTTAGATAAAGCATTTAAATCTTCAGATTTCAAGTTTAGTAATGGGGAATATTTACCGTCCCTTTTGGACCAAATGTCAGCACTAGTGTGGACCAGGGTTGGTTCGTCGTAGCCTCTATCAATAAATAAAGAGGTAATTAAGGTAAATTCCTCAGTCAAGTCCGCATCCTTAGAAGTCATGCGGCTTGCTCGGATGAACTGCCCTCTTGGAACATTATTTTTCATATAATTAGGATGACCACTCCTGTAGTGTAAGTACCCATTATTAAATGTCCTCTTCCGAAAAATACGGCTATGTAGTCTGTTTTCCTCAAAGTCCCATTTAAGGGAAACATCCAGGAAATTGACATCCAACCCCTTAGTTCCAATAGTAAATTTTAAATAACTGGAAAAGGAATTAATGTCAGTAAGGACCTCACTAACGGTTGAATTATCCCCATCCATAACAAAAAATAAGTCGTCCATAAAACGACAAAAGAAAGGGATGGTATATTTGTTAGTCAGGATGGGAAAAAATTGTTTCTCCCACCATGACATAACCAAATTGGCATATGCCGGGGCTGCTGAAGACCCCATAGCAACCCCCCTTTTTTGCTTGTAATATGTTTTCTCAAACAGAAAAAAATTGTTCTCTAAGATAATTTCCAACAACCTACATATAAGGGAAACCATGTCATTAGTGAAATTTGAACAACTAGTAGATAAAAGGTTCCGGATGGCTTCTACCCCTTCATGGTGGGGAATACAGGTAAATAGGGAAACAACATCAAGAGAAAACATAATTTGTTTCTTAGGATTGAAACCACATGTGGTGACTAAATGGTTAATTTTTTTGAGAAAATGCCATGAATCCCAAATGAAGGAATCCTGTGTGGAAACCACTGGCCCCAAAACCGCATCCAAAAATAAAGCCAATCCTTCGGTAACTGAATGAGAGGCCGACACAATAGGCCTAAAAGGTGGATTTATAGTCGATTTGTGGGCCTTGGGAATCCCAAAAAGTACCCCAATTCTAGGCTGGTCATTGGTACAGAAATCATACAATTCAAAACTTATCTCCCCATCCATAAGGGCGTCATATAAATATGACTGAATTGAACGATAACATTGTTTGATTTCAAACAGTGAAACTGTTTCATATTCATCCCTGTTATTTAACAAGTCTAACATACCATTTACATAAGATTCCTTCCTCATTATAACTATGTTGTTCCCTTTGTCACTTTTCATAAAACGAAAATTATTCGTCATTGATTGTAAATTTTTGATAGCCAGCCTCTCTCGGTTGGTTAAATTGTTCAAAAAACTAGAATCATGTTTCAATAACCAATCAACTTCCTGAATACAGGTTTCCTCGAAAATCTTTAAGGTGTACTGTAGTTTTGGACAATATGATGAGGGTTTAACAAAGGTACGGTCAGTTGTAGATAAATCATGCAGTAAATAATGCAAATTTAACTTTCGAGAATATTTCTTAATATCAATAACCGTCCTAACATAGTTAGCCCTTGTTTGGGGAACAAAATTAAGTCCCAATTTTAAAACATCCAATTCATCACTAGTAAACTCATAGTCACTCAAATTAATAATGCTGAAATGGTCATTCGCAAGTTTCAAGTTTCCTCCCCTGACGACTGGGAGCCCAAAAATGTTCGGCTCCTGGTGAACACAGTCTTGGTTGAAATCTGGTTTCTCCGGTTGGGAAAAGAACCTGATGATGGTAGGGGAATACAATTCCCTGATCCTGACCCAGTGACAGTAACGTTCGTACTCTTTTTAGTTGCATTGTCCACAGTAGGTAATGGTGGAAAATTTTCAACAACCTCTGAGGGATTCCCTTTTTGTTTGCGATTTATAGTGATCTTTTAATTTGCTTCTGTGCTGTATGCAGATACATTATAAAAGGCAGAATCATCCCTTTTCTATTTGCTTTGCAACTGGGAATGATATTCTCTCTCTTGCTGCTGCTTTAACTATTTTTCAGTGTGACCTTCATGTCTTGGCCAAGCCAAAACCATTTGCACCAAGCAGTGCTCACAAACTAAGAAGGCAGAGATATACTCAGAGAATTAATCATTACAGTTTTGATAATTAGGTAATCCTTGATAGGTTTACAGTGGACAGGGATATTGTAAGGTCTTTAATGAACATATATGACCCACAGATGGGAACTGGGGGGATGCATGCATGGCCTTCCTATATCTGTGGAAATTAGCATATATATAGATATATATATATATATATATATATATATATATATATATATATATATATATATATATATATATATTACTCATTGTACTTGCCACAGGGACCTTCCAGAGACAGACTGGGGACATAGGTATTTCTCAGGCCTCTGTCTTGAGGATACTTCAGCAGTTCCTCAATATACTCCTGGCATTTGTGGATCAGTACATCCTTAACAATGCCACCTCAGGACTGAGCCTCAGCTATGCATGCCTTTTACAGGTGGCACAGTTCCCTGAGGTGGTTAGTGTAATAGATTGCACCTACATTGCCATTAGGTCCCCATCCAGTCCAAGGGCACAGCAGTACTGGAACAGGAAGAACAATCATTCCCTCAGCTTACAGGTAGTGTCTGATGCATGGGGATGCATCGCCAATTTGTCAGCCGAGCATGCTGACAGTGGCCATAATTCTCATATCTGGCACACTAGCTCACTTTAGCATTTTTTCCTGCATGGTAGGATGCTCCATGGTTGTCTTGTTGCTAAGGGGGAATTTAAAATATATTGCTTAATACCAAACCAAGTGTCCTTTGTTACATCTCCCCTCTTTTCTCTTTTTTGAGGTGATACAAACTATCCACTGGAGCACTAGCTTATGACTCCTATGAAAAATCTTATGCGAGATGCTGAAAGAAATTTTCATATAGCCCTGTTCCAGGCATGTTTTGCCAGGAGAGTTTTAAGCTTGTTAAAAGCCCATTTCCTTTATTAGGAAGAGTCTGGGGTGCCCTTCAGTATGACCCAGTTGCTGCATGCAGGATATTCACCACTTGTTGCATTCTGCACAACCTGATCATGCACCTAGTTGGTGGTGAAGTGACCCATCATGTCAATGGAGCTCCAAGTACAGGACCTACCATGATTAATGATAGCCAGTTGTCTGCAGTAGTAAGGGACCACAGGTATCAGGCTCATACAGGGTATATGGCTACCTAAGTAAAGAGGCAGCATTCAGTCAAAACCTATGGACCATGACATTCAAGTCAGTGTTTTCTTTCTCATAAAAAATATATAGAGTATAACTGATGCATGCAGTGCACTGTGTGAGCTATGCTGTGTGGTGCATGGTCTGCTTTCACTGCTCATCAGACATTCCCGCTTATCTTTACAAATATATATCTATAGCTATACCTATATCTGTCTCTCTCTCTCTCTCTATATATATATATATATATATATATATATATATATATATATATATATATATAGTATAGATATAGATATATTACAGAACAGTTAATCATATTACTGTTTTTATTGCCCGACTATTGACTGAGAAATGTTCAGTAATTTCAGATGGATCATGTATAGAATATTTACATTTTTGCTGATTTGTTAAATTTATTTTGCTTAGGGACTCTAGTGAAGTATACAGCTAATGAGTCTGAAGAAATGGTTAATTCATTAAAAAGTGTTTGTTGAGCAGTTGACTGATTGGATTTCACAAAATTGTGTGTATTGCAATCTCTAAACTTGCACTCACCACGAGTGTATACCTTGCACAAGAATGGAAAATGTATCACCTTTTTTATGTAATGTTTTTCCAGTTTTATCTATGACATATTAGAAATTATTTACTGATCACTGTTAAGGTACTGCACATCAGATTAATACATTATGTCATACACATCAACTTGTGTCCTCAAAAACAGTGATCATCATTTGTGTACTGCTGAAGGTGAAGTGGCATCAGTATTAGTACTGGTGGCAGGATACTCATATAATCTATTTTTCAGGTCTGCATTATCCTCTTAATAGTGTGTCTCATTTTTATTATCTTCTGTGTAATTGTCAGCATTACCATTGCACACTTGAAACTCTTGATAATGAATTGGTCCTTAATGATGTTAAAGATTATAATTTGCATGTTATGACCTCTACCTTTCTTTCAGGATTATTTTGTTGTTAAGCATAACCATTAATCAAATGAAATACACAGACAAGAAAAGCCTCTTAACACTGGGTTACATTATATTACAGAAATATTAATGTGCTTACCATATTCTGCAATTAGACACATATTTTTTTCTTTTGTCTACATTGCCTTTGAAGTTAAACAGTAACATCAATGCACTGAAAGGCAAAGTAGTGAAGCAAAATATTTCAAATTTAAAAAATCTGAAATGTCTAACCTGCGTCACAGAAGGTCAAGATTAAAAGTGTCATTAAACCGTTCTCCTAAACACAGCATGGGTGAAGGTGCACATGATCTCAAAGAGGGGCTGTCATGTGATCTTGATGCTGACTTGCTGTGATGATGGAGTCTGTCATGTGATCTTGATGCTAACTTGCTGTGATGATGGGGTCTGTCGTGATCTTGATGCTGACTTGCTGTGATGAAGGCGTCTGTCATGTGATCTTGATGCTGACTTGCTGTGATGATGTGACATATTGGAAGCAGGTGATAATACAGACACTGATCTCACAGTGCTGCATAACTGCGACCTCAAGTGAAAGGTTCTGTTACATGTAGATGAATATACTGACATGGTCTGCATGAATTTGTTGTGTTTGATTCTCCAACTACTCACACTATTTTCTTGAAAAGCATTTGTAGTGTGACACAGTATGCCCCCATGTGTCTAGAATGTATCACATCTTCTTACCTGTCCAAGTCTGACTCCAATATAACTCGCTAAGTCAACACTAGTGTAGACATGGAGGCAGAGATGGCTGCTGTGTATGTCACAATACTGGGAATTAATGTGATCATGGCATTATTTCTGCTCTCTACCATTTCCATATAGTGCTGTAAATACTCACATAACCCCATCTGACCATTTTCTGTGGCAGTACATTGAAACTTAACAATGTTACTACACATTGCTGCTGGGTAACCAGTGTTTTTCATGTTTCCTGTGGTAGCTATGACAAGTGCCAACACCTAGCACTCTTTGTAAATGTCTCATAGTGGATGATGCTACCTCTGGCTTTGGACCTGAAGACACTGGTGTTGAGGTGCATGGGTTTCTCCTTATACAACCTGTAGTGAAATGTCCCCATGTCTTTGATTTTGTGATTCACTTTCACTTTCTGTATAGTTATTTACATGTTGTTGGATGTGAGAACCTGCCCTTAGACTTGGTGACTCTGTGCTACGTTCCTAATTCTGCCTCATAAACATAATTTTGTTATCATCATCAATAGCCATTCTGCTTCTGTTATCTTCAAAATTTACTAATATAGTGGAATTGCTTATTTCTGTTTTTGACTCTGTGAAGAATTAATTGAGTCCATTACTTCTGAGATACTGGAGTACACTACTGTGTGCTGTGTAATGAGGAGTGAAGGACAGTTACAATGCACAGTCTGCCCAATGTCATAATGTGCAGAACTGAAGGGTTCACCTGTTAACAGTAAGTATCACCCACTACATGTAATCATTACACCTGAGCACTCATTTCCTTATGTAAATATCTTATAGAGGTTAAACTAACCTTCCCGAACAGATGTCTGCAGATGGTGCTGATGTCAGTAATTGCCAGTGTTCACCCCAGCTCTGATTATGCATATGCTAATAATACTCAGATATTTTGTAGCCATCCCCCTGAATGGACAGGAGGAACTCCTCATCAGGCATTAAAGGAATAAGCACATGAGGTTGCCTCAGCACTGCTATAGGTGATTGCATTCTGCCTTGCCTTTGCTCTAACATGCCCTACCAGTAGCTTAGCTAGGCTGGGATGAAAGGGACAACTGCCCTGTGTGCAAAGTATTAAGAGCACAATCAGCCAATCTGGATCCTTTCTTTAATGCAACACTGGCTTTTTAAAGCTGGTATTGAATTTGTGGTCATACCTGAGCACTGTAGCAACCACGCCACTGGGGATGCACAAGTCAGTGCATTTCTTCGTGGTGGTCCCAAGCCCATATAGATGGGAAGAGTTAAGTCAGGAAGGGAATTTGGTGTGAAACTTTTGCCAAATGACATATGCAGACAACAATACAGATTTCCATACTGGATCGGTCAAGGCCCAGGTTAACAATGACTGCCACCAGTACTGTTAGCCAACAGGGTGCTGGTGGAAATTTGGCTACTGTCAGCCGAAGGAGAAGGAGAAGGAGAGGTGGAAGGCATGCCCGAAGGCAGGAAGAAAGGAGGAAGGTTAGGAGTGTGGTAGTGAGGGTAGGAAGTTTGAATGTTGACAGTATGACTGGTACAGGCAGACAGCTAGCTGGTATGATGGAGAGAAGTAAGGTTGTGCACGTGCAAGAGATAAGATGGAAGGGGAGTATGGCCAGGTAGATCAGAGGTGGTTTCAAATTGTTTGATCATGGTGTGGATGGGTGGAAAAATGGGGTAGGGGTTATCCAGAAGGAACAGTATGCTAAGAGTGTTTTGGAAGTGAAAAGAGTGTCGGATAGAGTGATGTTTATGAGGCCAGAAATTGATGGTGTAATGATGAATGTTGTTAGTGCATATACTCTGTAAGTTGGGTGTGCAATGGATGAGAAAGAAAAATTTTGGAGTGAGTTGGATGAAGTAGTGGTGAGTGTTCCCAAGGGTGACAGAGTGGTGATTGGCATGGATTTCAATGGACATGTTGGTGAAGGGAACAGAGGGGATATGGAAGTGATGGGTAGGTATGGAGTTAAGGAGAGGAATGCAGAAGGTCAGATGGTAGTGGCTTTTGTGAAAAGGATGGACAAGGCTGTAGTCAATACATATTTTAAGAAGAAAGAGGAGCATAGGGTGATGTACAAGAGTGGAGAAAGATGCACAGAGGTGAATTATATCCTATGCAGAAGGGCCACTCTGAAGGAGAATGGAGACTGTAAAGTGGTAACAGGGGAAAGTGTAATTAGGCATAGAATGGTGGTCTGTAGAATGATGTTGGTGATCAAGAAAAGGAGAAAGAGCATGAAGGCAGTGTGATGCCCATACACTGGCCTAGCAATCAAGGAGCCTCAATCCTCACCACTAACACCAGTGAGGGGCATCCATATAGGGAAATGATAATAAATACACACACACACACACACACACACACACACACACACACACACACACACACACACACACACACACACACACACACACACACACACACACACTAAAGTACAATTTCCCTTAAGAGAACACAGAGATCACAGTCAGTCTGTGGTGGTTTCTACCTTTTTCTCCAGGTCCCCAATAAGACTCCCCACTGGAACAGCTATAGGGTCCAGATCTCAGCCTAGTGGGCAAGCTAAAACCTCCAGCACCCTTTCTGTCCAACCAGTGCTTCATGTCCCTGCCCAAGTACCTGACACACACATTTTGAGAAAATAGTTTATACAACCACACAAACACTCCTGGGTAAGGCTGGCACAGGTTCTCCAGCTATGCCCCTTTTACCCAGACAATATGGTAGAAATCACTGCCACCACCCAGCTAATATTATCAACTACTCAAAGATCCTTATGAAAGGGTGTCCAATTATACTGTGCAATATTATTATCCAAATGGTAAGTGCAACCAGTCAAGACTTATTTGGAGTGACTTGGTACAGTATCACTATATACATGCAATGTACTCTTAGAGCTTAAATTATCTCTACACAAAACAGCCACAGTTGAAAGGTTTAAAATATTTAATAATAAATAATAAAGACATAAGACAATACTTCTTACTACACACTGCTAGTCAAGAATTCAGAGATCACAGAGACATACTTAAAATAATACAGTAGAAAAGTTCTGACATTACAGAAAAACAAACTAGTCTAATCTTCCTATTTCCTAGCTATATCTAAGAGAAAACACTGTTCTAAAATCCTACTTACATATAGACACAGGCAGAGTGGTGAGTTGGATGTTCTCAAGACAAATGCTCAAACTATCTCATTCTTTCTGTCCTTAAATTGGTAACATAGTACCACTAATTCATGTCTGATTACATAATTTCTTTCTGGTTCCCAGGCTAGCAGACTCTCAGAGGTTAATATCCCTTTTGATCATGGAGCTGGTCAGGAACCAGAGCAATAAAAGAAATTATACATGCAAATTCTAGCCATTAACTCAGGCCTCAATACAATAGGCACACTGCCTTTATCTAGACATCTCGGCTCCAGGTTTTGACATCAAAGAATTGACATCATCTTTGTTACAGCAGAATGCACTGCTGTTACATTTTTGCAGTTGGACATTTAACACCACTTTTTCCCATTGAAGAGAACAAGCCTGTGGCTTATATTGGTATTTACAAATGACAGAATTATCTAGAAAATTATATCTGGCTAGACTGGCAGCCTTCACCTATTTTCACAGATAATGCCAAGGATCAAATGATGAAAGTTGAAAAAGGGTGATTGTGAGGTGGAGTTCAGGGAAGAGTTAAGACAGGCACTGGATGGCAGTGAAGAATTATTGAATAGCTGGGTAACTACAGCAGAGCTGGTAAGGGAGACAGCTAGAAAGGTGCTTGGTGTGACATCTGCACAGGAGAAGGAGGACAAGGATGGAATGAGGAAGTACAGGACAGTATATAGACAAAGAGGTTGGTGAAGAAGAAGTGGGATAGTCAGAGAGATGAAGAAAGTACACAGGAGTATAATGAGATGAGGCCCATGGCAAAGAGAAAGGTGGTGAAGGCTAAGGATAAGGTGTATGGAGAGTTATATGAAAGGTTGAACACTAAAGAGGGAAAAAAGAATGTGTACCAATTGGCTAGACAGAGGAAAAGCTGGAAAAGATTTGCAGCAGGTAAAGGTGGTAAAGGATAATGAGGGAAACATACTCACAAGTGAGGAGAGTGTGTTGAGCAGATGGAAAGAGTAGTTTGAGGGGCTGATGAATGAAGAAAATGAGAGACAGAGCAGGTTGGATGATGTGAGGATAGTGAATCTTGAAGTGTAATGGATTAGCAAGGGGGAAGTAAGGACAACTATGAAGAGGATGAAGAATGGAAAGGCCATTGGTCCTGATGACATACCTGTGGAGGTGTTTAGGACAGATGGCAGTGAAGTTTTTAACCAGACTGTTTAATGAAACCTTAGAAAGTGAGAGGATGCCTGAGGAGTGGAGAAAAAGTGTTTTGTACCAATTTTTAAGAATAAGGGTGATGTGCAGAACTGTAGTAAATACAGAGGGATAAAAATTGATCAGTCACAGCATGAAGGTATGGGAAAGAGTAATGGAAGCTAGGTTAAGAAGGGAGGTGATGATTAGTGATCAGAAGTATGGTTTCATGCCAGGAAAGAGCACTACAGATGCAATGTTTGCTCTCAGACTGTTGATGAAGAAGTACAGAGAAGGTCAGAAGGAGTTGCATTGTGTCTTTGTGGACTTAAAGAAAGCATATGACAGGGTGCCTAGAGAGGAGTTGTGGTATTGTATGAGGAAGTCAGGAGTGGCAGAGAAGTATGTAAGAGTGGTACAGAATATATATGACGGTAGTATGACAGTGGAGAGGTCTGCGGTGGGAGTGACTGATGCATTTAAGGTGGAAGTGGGATTATATCAAGGATCAGCTCTGAGCCCTTTCTTATTTGTAATGGTAATGGACAGGTTGACAGACGAGATCAGACAGGAGTCCCCGTGGACTATGATGTTTGCAGATGACATTGTGATCTGTAGTGAGAGTAGGGACCAGGTGGAGAAGACCCTGGAGAGGTGAAGATATGCTCTAGAGAGAAGAGGAATGAAGGTCAGCTGGACTAAGACAGAATTTATGCATGTGAATGAGAGGGAGGATAGAGGAATGGTGAGGCTGCAGGGAGTAGAGGTTGTGAAGGTGGATGAGTTTAAATACTTGGAATCAACAGTTCAGAGTAATGGTGAGTGTGGAAGAGAGGTGAAGAAGAGAGCACAGGCAGGATGGAGTGGGTGGAGAAGAGTGTCAGGAGTGCTTTGTGGCAGATGAGTACCAGTAAGAGTGAAAGGGAAGGTCTACAAGATTGTACTGAGACCAGCTATGTTATATGGGTTGGAGACGGTGGCATTGATAAAAAGGCAGGAGTCAGAGCTGGACGTGACAGAGTTAAAGAGTTAAGATTTGCACTGGGTGTGATGAGGATGGACAGGATTAGGAATAAGTATATCAGAGGGTCAACTCAGGTTGGACATTTTGGAGGCATAGCCAGAGAAGTGAGATTGCATTAGTTTGGACATGTGCTGAGGAGGGATGCTGAGTATATTGGGAAAAACATGCTAAGGATAGAGCTGCCAAGTAAGAGGAAAAGAAGAAGGCCTAAGATAAGGTTTATGGATGTGCTGAAAGAGAACATGCAGGTGGTTGTTGTGATTGAGCAAGATGTCTATTTTTAATAGTAACTCTCAAGCAACCAAAAAATACACTTATTCGGCATCTACCAATCCCCACATGTGCCGGTTAACTGAGAGTTTACTTTATATATATTTATGTGTGTGTGTGTGTGTGTGTGTGTGTGTGTGTGTGTGTGTGTGTGTGTGTGTGTGTGTGTGTGTGTATATATATATATATATATATATATATATATATATATATATATATATATATATATATACCTATCTATATATATACCTATCTATATATATATATATATATATATATATATATATATATATATATATATATATATATATATATATAGGATCTGTACTGTCTACCGAACGACTGTTTCACTGAAAGTGAAACGGCCGAGCACACTTTCGTGAAAGTGCTTTTCACTGAAAAAGCACTTTGTGGCAGTGTGCTAAAAAAAGAGAAAAAACATGGGGAAATGGATGTTGCTGAGATTGTAGCACAGTGGGGAATAGGGGAATATTCCATTTTTCCACTGTAGTACGATCTCAGAGTGAGAATATAAAAGTAGGGGAGTGTGGGCATGTGCGATAGAGACATGTTGGGTTACTTTGACTATTAAAAATATACCTGACAAATACTGTACCCTATATTATACCATACCATAAACATTGTATTGCTTTGATGTTAATATTGAAATACAATAATTAAAACCTGGCTGGAATAATAATATTTTAAACTTATATTTCTGCTAGAAAGCATGGCATGTAGAATGTTTTTTAGTGTAACACGCTGAGTGGATTGGAATTGAATGAATTGAATAGAGAGAGAGAGAGAGTGAATGCATGTATGAAAGCAGAAGTGACTGTGTGTGAGAGATTGGAGAGATGTATGAAAGATGAAGAATGTGTGTGAGAGATCAGAGAAAGAAAGAGTGAGTGAACGCATGCATGAAAGCAGAAATGAAAGTGTGTGAGAGATCAGAGAGATGTAGGTAAGCTGAGAGAGAGTGAGTAAGTGAATACATGTATAAAAGTGGAAGAGACTGTGTGTGTGTGTGTGTGTGTGTGTGTGTGTGTGTGTGTGTGTGTGTGTGTGTGTGTGTGTGTGTGTGTGTGTGTGTGTGTGAGAGAGAGAGAGAGATCGGAGAGAGAATGTGCAATCTGATGCAAACTGACTGAGTATTACGTGAGTGTTCACATTTTAGCAATTTGACTTACTTGGTTTGACTTGTTCTCAGGTTGGGGATACAGGGAATTTTTGAATTTAATGGTAACTTTTACCAGCAAATTAATGGTGTAGCAATGGGGGCAGCTATGGCTGCCAGCTATGCCAATTTGTTTATGACAAATGGGAAAAATTGTATATTAAAGCAAGTAGATATTACAGTCAAATATTGTTTTTTGGTCGTTTTATTGATGCCCTTTTTCATCTGGAGAGGTGACTTGAAAGAACTTTTATGTTTTTTTGAAGAAATTAATAATGCATTTGAATATCTGAAATTCACTTGTAATTATAGTTATTATAGTATCTGTTTTCTGGATGTTGAGGTATACAAACAGAGTAAAATGTTTTTCACCAAGATATACAAAAAGTGTTCAAAGTAATACTTATTTAAATTTCAATAGTATGCATCCAAGTTATGTTAAAAATAACATTGTAGCAGGACAGTTAAAAAGAGTTAGTGTTTTAACCGATTGTGATGAGAGGTACAAAGCAGAGAGTATAATGTTATGTAAGATGTTTTTAGTTAGGGGTTATCCAAAAGAAATGATAGAGACAGAAAGCAAAGAAGCACGACTAAGTAGAAATAGTAAAGGGTTGGTTGGTACAACAGACAATATGGGTACTTTTCAGAAGTCCAAAAGAAAGGCAACGGAGTAAAAGACTATGGATAAGGAATGGTTGTGCCATATTCCATAGATGGTGCGCAGATTAAATATTTGTTCAGAAACAACTGCAAAATTATAGCTAGTTTTCCAGATATAAGGGAGGTAGTTGGAGATGAACACATTTTTGTTATTAAAACAGGAAAGAGTTTGAAAATTGTTTTTCATGATAAAGTTAAATATTTACATACCAAAAAAGAAAAGGTGGCAAAGTGTTTAAATTGTAAATATTGTAAGCATAAAGGGCAAACTTTACTGTGCATAAATAACACAAAAATACAGGTTGTCAGTGAAAATGTTTGCATGATGAAATTTGTTGTTTATCTTTCTATCTGCACACAATGTACCTCTTATTATATTGGTATGACAACTAAAGAATTTTACAAAAGAATCAAAGAGCACTTGTATGCTGTTCAAAAAAATGATGATACTAATGCATGGGACAGACATTATATGAATGACAAATGCAATGGAAATCCCAAATTTATTGTAATAGATTAAGTTTTGAATTTTTATAGTAGGTTAGCAGCAGACGAATAATTAAAATGGAAAGAGTACTGCTGGATTGTTAAATTAGATGCAAGTCACCCTCCTGGGCTGAATGAGAAAGAAAATGTTAAAGTTTATTTAAAAAGAAAAAGGTTGAAACATTAACATGTTACAATCCTGAATTTGAACAGTAATGTAGAAGTCAAGTGTTTTAAACTATGAATGTTTAATAAGTCTAAAATGCATTTTTATAGTGGATTTTCATCTTTGAGATAATTGTTTAGTTAATTAATTAATTGGTTACATTTTAGTATTTAAAGTGTTTAATGTGGAACAATCTTTATTCAGTCTGAAGAAGTCTTTGCATGACGAAAACGCTTACTAAAGAAGGTGCTACTTATCTTGGTGAATAAAGGCTGCTGTGAGAGTTTTATTCTTTGCTGTTAGAATTTGTTGATTTTTGCTGCGGAACTTTCCATTTTATTGTTAATTTATTTGTATATTCCTTTTTAAAACTCTAAAAACATAAGGTATGCTTTTGTCGGAAAACAAAGTTTAACACATAAAAAACTGAATTGTTCATACTCTACTCTATTTTTTTTATTTTTTTATGGTTGCTTGAGAGTTTTGGTTGCTTGAGTTCTGCTTAAATGAGAGTTTACTATATATATATATATATATATATATATATATATATATATATATATATATATATATGTGTGTGTGTGTGTGTGTGTGTTACAGTCATGTTGGGTTACTTTGACTATGGTGCACAGTAGAGAATTCATTATGGTTGCAGGTGTATAACAGTGGGGCAGTGGGGTCAAATAGGATTATGAGCTGTGGGGAGATGGCCATGTAAATTACATTTATTTTTAATTTTGTTTTTTGCCAGGTGTGTACAAGTGTGCATTATTTGTTTTTAGTGGTAAGTGTTATGAGTGAAAAACATATGTTGGTTGCATAGGATGTTATGGTTTCATAAATGTAAAGTAGAGTTAAGGTTCATGTGTGTGTGTGTGCGTGTGTGTGTGTGTGTGTGTGTGTGTGTGTGTGTGTGTGTGTGTGTGTGTGTGTGTGTGTGTGTGGTGCCTGTTTGTATGTGTGTTTGTTTCAATTGGTAGAATGTAGTAGTTTTAGGTGGGAGTTAAGTGCATTGTGTATTGCTTGTGACCAATAGAATATCCATCAGTTTTCTGTGTGGTTCATTGAGGGACTTTTTTTAAGTTATGTGCATATACAGTTAGTTTGCATGTGCAGTATCTGATGATCTACCACATATATCATTGAGTGTGTGTGTGTGTGTGTGTGTGTGTGTGTGTGTGTGTGTGTGTATACCAGTTTGTTTCACACTTGGGTATAACAACTTCCAGTGGCACTCAACTAGTGACAAGCATACATCCTGTATGCAGATGAAAGATGTGAAGAAATCAAATGTAAATTTGTTTTCAAGAGAAAAGCCTTCAATGATTTTCATTTTAGCTGGTGGTGGGAAATGCACTGAAAGTAGCATGTACTTGCCATTACCTGGAGCTGTGCGTGGGAACTGTAATAGCCTTAGTCATTGTTGCAATTCTACAACTTCACAACCATCTCCTCTCTCCCACTCTATCACAACTACAAAAACAAATACTTAACTGGCATTGTCATCACATATCCATTATGATAGCAGAAATATGAGTAAGCTTTCACCTGTTCTGTGTATAGAAAAAGGACAAGAGGAAGCAGGTTTCTAAGGCCATGACCTTCTTTGTGGAGGTTTCCTTAGCTACCTTGCCCTTCAAGTGACAATTAGTCTCCTGTGTCAATCCCATATAATTTGAATGAGTTATCTATTTGAAATGGACTGCATCTTAGCAAAATGATTCAGAGATGGTTGTGACAGAAGAGTATGTATATAGCCATATTATGACTCTCACTTTTACTGTAGCCATTTAAAGCATTGTCCTGTAGTGTTTACCCCATTTTGCCTTGCCAGGTTGCGTTTATATCACGTTATCGAAAGATGAAAATAGCAAATGCTATTTCATCGCCCCAAAACATCTAAACATAAAAATATCAAACGGGAAAAAATTTGCTGCTCCAAAAGACATACACACAACACAAGCACATCAAACAAACAGCAACCACACACATCCACTTAAATTCCTACATCTAAAGCTACACTAAACTAAACATACACTACTATCTACCCACTTACCTTAACCCAAACCCTAACCCTAAGGTCAGTCACTATCGCACACTCACCTAACCCACGCCCTAACCCTAACTCGATTAACCCACCCCTAACCCTAATGTACAAACAATTGCCCACACCTGAACCCAACCCGTAACTTTCCACCACAACTCTAGGAATAGCGAAGCCACAGAAACGGCCAAACAAATTCTTTCCCGAGGAAAGAATTCGCTGTTCTGCAGCTTCGCTATTCTTAGCATTCGCTGAATAGTGTTCGATATCAGAACATTCGAAGTTTAATACTTCGATGTTCTGATATAGACCCATCAGTTGTATACAGTGAGCTTCTTTCTCCCATTCTGCTAATACAGTTAAGTATTTCTGTCCTCCTTGCTACAACCCATTGAATACATTTAAACTTGGTTTGTAAACCTACTTAAAAAACAATTAAATTGCAGTGGACTAACTTTTTGTACACTTATGAACTTTTTTTAAAATCTGACATTCTTTCTTTTTTAGCAGAACATCCACATCTGTCATCAATACTCCTGTTGGGGCCTGAACTGGTCTTGTGGCAGATACATTCTGGCAGATTAAACCATTATAGTGATGTTGCAAAGGTCATTTACTACATTAATACTGTTTATTACTTTGAATAATCCAATTTGCTTAACTCCATCATTAGTGCCATTTGGTAAACCTACGCATGACTTACAGCTGCTGCTTGATATCTGGACAAAAACACAGGGACTTACAGTTATTAACTGCTACAATATCTACACAATGAAGAAGAAGTCTAGCATGCAAGTGAAAAAGGTAATGCAAACTTTGGCCTCTGGCAATGCAGTCTGTTGAATACTCATGTGTATTACAAAATACTTTGATGCATTTAAATAACAGTGAGTGTGGGGTAACTCATGATATTAACTGAGTGTTACTTTTAGAAGCAGCCTGGACAAATCGTCCTGAGTCACTATTACTTGTCTCCAATGACAAATCTACTCCCACACTTGAGGGAAAAATGTTGAAATCATTCCTGGGCGATGAGTGCATAGTAAATATTTAAAAATCAGAATATTACATAGTGTTGACATTTCATTGACCTTGGCTTAATGTTGAAACCATAACCCTTTTAGATGAAATGGCGTTGAACACTTGGAATAAAGACAAGAATTGTTAATTAAGACAAAGCCACATATATGGATGAAAAAGATGCAGTTTCAGTATCCCTTTGGCAATATTACCTATAATATATATATACAGAGCTGTTAGAGAGAGTAGGAGGCAGGGGATAGATCCTGTGGTTCTTGTTACATTCCTTCCCAGGATTTTCCATCTTTGGTTAAAGAGAAAGAATTACACCTAGTCCCACCTGCAATCTCATACATGACTCTGCTCTTTTTTCAAGACTGGCTATACTGTTTATACAGAAGAGGAAGAGAAGTCTCTAGGTATAACACTGCAATCTTCATGCATCTCCAGGAGGTATGATTCACTTCATTGCATAAAATGTTCAGTGTTTTTACTTTGCTTTACTTTCATTCAAAAAAGGAAACATGGACCCCATACTATGGCACTGACTTTAGTTATACAACAAAAAGAGAAAACTTCAGTTATCATTTTGTGAAATCACTCCCCCTTCAACTATTTAAATTTATTGGCCATTCTACTGTATTCCAGAGTACCGGTATACAAAAGAGATCACCCCCTTTCAATCTATCTTGCTGTTTTAAAAATAGTGACTCTCCACTAAAACTTAACTTTTTAGACAGGTAAAACTTAAGTTACCTACTTTCACATCTAACTTCTCTAGTCCACACTGCAGTGTTTAGGATAAACCATTTTTTTTCATCTTACATTTAAGCATCCCTGTGACTAGCACTTGCTCTAATACCTGCTGTAAAGCACTAGGGAGACTTAAACTGATACAAGCACTCAACTCTCCTTATTAATAAGAAAAAATTAATCATAGGCACTAAACAGCCTATAATTGCAAAGTACTTTGCTAAGGTAAGGGAAAACAGCTCCTGTACTTTTCAAAAAAAAGCACCAAACCAGGCATGTCCAAGGGTGAGCTTCCATTGATTTCTCCTGTCCACCTGGTGAATCTGGGCGTACTGGGGCAATGCAGCAATTGCCTCATGTTCAAAGACAACCCTCTCCTCCTACCACCCAACACTACAACCTGTGAGAGATGCACTTACATAGCCAAACTGGAAGCAAAGGTCTCTCCACCCAAGATGGTGCTAGACAGTCAAGAGGAGAAGGTTAACACCCACACTGCACCTCAAGCAACACATAGCCCTTCTAAACTCACACCACCAACACTCACACATAGCAACACTAAATCCACATATGTGGAGGCCCTTAACTGTAACCTGCCCAAGCAACAAGGACCTCCGAAGCTGAAACACAGCTCACAACACCAATGTGCCACCCAGCAACAGCCCCTAAGGGAAGACAATGTACCTAACACTTTAGTCATAAGTGACTTTATAGTCAGGCACACTGATATCCCACTCACCAGGCTGAACAAGAAGAAAATTACAGTGAGCTGCCTGTCGGGTGCCAGGATCCGCCATATAACTCATGCACTCAAGTCACTCCACAACAAGTACAAATATGACTCTGTCATTGTCCATGTTGGAGTGAATGACTTGAGACGTACCTCCCTGGACTACATGAAAAGAGACATGGAAGAGCTCTCAGATCATGTGGCTCGGGCAGGTATGATCCTAGCCCTGAATCGCATCCTGCCTTTGCCCAGAATGATACCACAATATAAGGACAAAATGATTGACTTCAACAATTGGCTAAGCTTCTGGTGTCATTCAAAGGAGATCCAGTATCTGCCTGCCTGGGACAACATGATCAAAAGACCGCAATGCTTTGCCAGAGATGGTCTACACCTGTCGCCCCTGGGATTCAGGTTACTGACAAAGGGTCTTGCCACCCCTATAGTGCCTTTTTTAGGCAAAGTTCAAGGAACAAAACCACCACTGTAACAGGTACAAGCATGCAATGTCTAAACCTCAAAATGCACTCTCTCGAGGCACTCCTAAAAATGGAGAACATCGATATCTGTGCAGTAAGGCTCCAGAGAGCACCCCTGCAATAGCATGCTACAACTCTTACCACACTTTTCGGCCACCAAAAAAGTGGATTGAAACACTAAAGGTGGAGGAGTGTCCATACTCACCAAGGATATTCACACCACCAGGTTAGTTGCCCAACATAATGCATCTGAAATTCTCCAGGTGCAGCTAACACTAGGTAAGACTGCAATCCAAATTGTAGCTTGCTACAGATCCCCCACCATGCCCCAAGATTCTCACTACACCTTTCTAAACATACTGGAAAATATTAATATACAACCAAACACCCTAATACTGGGTGATTTCAACTACCCTGCCTTTAACTGGAAAAACTACTCATGTACCAATACCTTTGCCCAACGGTTCTTGGAATTCATAATTCCAATGCCCTGGATCAACTAATCCATAGTCCCACCAAGGGCTCCAATATCCTAGACCTGGTCATTACCAACATGAGAAATCAATGCTCCACACCTATGGTAACCCCTCGTTGGTCAGATCAGACCATAAGCTAATCACCCGTAGCATCCACATCCCAATCCCAACCCCCAGTAAGGAAACTTCCATAAAAAATTTATCCAAAGCCAACTTCATGCTACTCAAGTCAAAAGTTACAAACATCATGACACCCAGGCAGACAGGAACTGAAAGTTCAACTGCTGAGTCCTACACTAAGGCACTGTACAAGCACAGCCACTCATGCATGAATCGTGCCATCCCAAATAGAACCAAGATGCTCTCCTACAAAAAAGGAAGCCAATCTGGTGGTCCCCTGCCATAAACAAACTTTACAACAAAAGGAAGAAACTGTTGCAGAAAAGAGGAAAATCCCAGGATGCAAAAAACTCCCTTACCAGCCTCAGTAAGAAGCTGAGATCCCTCATAAAATCCTCCAAAGCTAGTTACGAAATAAAATTGCCAAAGATTCCAAAGACAACCACAAAGCATTCTATAACTATGTCAAGAATCTAAATGGCAATGCTCAGATCTGCTCTGAGCTACAACAGAATGGCATTAAATATACTGATCCCAAGGATATTGCCAATATCCTGGCAGATCGATTCAGTGCCAACTTCACCCCCCCCTCTCACCCCCTAAATGGCCCATCTAAATACCAGAAGATTGCCAAATTCCGGTAATAATGGCCACACAGGTAAAAAACGCACTCTCCAATGCTAAGAATACAGCATCCATGGGACAAGATGACCTCTCATGTTGTGTACTACATGAACTACAAAATGAACTGGCACCTCACCTAAGTGTCATGTTTAATCATACCCTCACCTCAGGCTTCATGCCCACTGAGTGGCGCACTGCTACAGTTATCCTACTCCACAAGGAGGGATCCACCTTGGATCCCAGGAACTACCGCCCCATCAGTCTGATGAGCCTGATCTGCAAGGCCATGGAACGTATTATCATGGAACTTATAAACAAAGACATTGGCAACCTTAAAACACTGGACCCCACCCAGTTTGGGTTCGTGAAGGGCTGATCTTGTCTCCTGAACCTTATTGACTTCTTCGAGTCAGTCTCCAGAGCCATGGACGAGGGTAAGGAAGTCCACACAGCCTATCTGGACCTTGCCAAGGCCTTTGACACCATCCCCCACTCTGGAATCATAGATAAACTTACTAAGCTGGGCATTAATCCCTACGTCACTCGATTGGTTGCCAACTGGCTTACTGACAGAACCCACACTGTAAAAGTAGGAAGGCAAGGCTGAAACCAAAGAAGTGATTGTGGTTAAGAAATAATCACCAGCGTATATAGTATTCAGGGCCAGTAACAACAGATGTATCGCAGTCAACAGTACTTTTTAGATAGTTTGTATGTCTGTAAAGTGGTATGGTCAAGTGATTTTTTTCAATGTGTGTGTTTATGTCTGCAAAAATACAATAAAGCACTGTGCTAGCACTATGTCCTGGCATCTTGGACAGGTCTGAGCTGTGCATGGTAGATTGCTTAGTTCAACCTTGTCATTGCCAGCCATTAGAACATCAGCCATGATTTGCTCTGCTACTTCCAATGTCTGCCAGATGAGCTGATATCAGAAATACATCCAGAACTACAGCTCCATGGCTTACCATGTCTGGATGTGAACATTGCAATCACTGATGGAGCAGTGGACGTAGTGTCACTGCACAAGCAGGGTCTTGCATGGCCTCGTCTGCTAACACCAGAAGATGTATCAGCTTTCCAGCCAAGTATATGCCCCCCCCCCCAGCAGACATTTTGTCATGGAAATTGCCTGGTTTAGTGTGTCATCCAACCTATCTAAGGGGTTGCCCTCACAATTCAGGGAGACACATCAGCATGCACAACATTTAATAATCTCACTAGCTCTTCTGAGGCACAGGTGAAATGTCTGTGTGCCTCCACTATGGTCCTACACATATATCTTCTGGCACCTAATGACACAACAGACATATGTGTAGGGCCATAGTGGAGGTATATGCACATTCTACTTGTGCCTCCAATATGGCCCTACACATATGTCTGGTGGCACCTAATGATAGACAAACTAGTTTCAGGAGGAGAGTAGACAGTATGCCTCTTCTGTGCACCCCTTCCATCCTTCTTGTGTGACATCATGCCCTCAAGATGACTACTGGGAGAGGAAAACAGCTCTGTAACCAGAGTATCTACACTAGTATGACCAACTATGTCAACCTCAACCTGTCTTATATCAGAGGTCTCTGTGTCCTGGGTATGCATAGACATACTGACTGTATCCAAAATATGGGCAGGGGATGTGGGAGTCACAACCTCAGTGCCAGACTGACCCTCTGCACCCATAGACTGTGCCTGTTCATCACCACCATCATTAGAGGCTATAGATTCTCTGACATCAGGTGGTAAGAGTTCCACATTGCCATTCTCAGGATAACCTATAGTTACAAGCAATATACACAGCCAACAGAAAATGGAGAATAAAATTGATCAGATATTTTCCTTATATAAACGTATGTTAAACTTCTTAACAGATGTTAAATCTATAAAAAAATATATATTGTCATATAGACCATAATCTACCTTATTTAAAGTACTAACAATAAACAAATGTGTGTTTATCATGTGCAGGTGGGTTGGCAACCTGCAAATCAGAAGTACCCGTATGAGACAAAGGGAAAGAAAAGAAGGCTGCTAAGTATCACAATGTAAATGAAAGAAGAAAAAGATAACAGTTCCCTTCACAAGTTCAGATTAAAAAGAATCTCATAAAAATGGTTCAGTGAACAGTTTTCTGTCACCCTCAAACCCAAAGCAAACTCCACTACTTCTGTATTGTCTGACTCGCAGTTATCTCTGCTTGTATCTATCTATATATCTATATGTATATCTATATCTATATATATATATATATATATATATATATATATATATATATATATATATATATATATATGGGTCTACTTTGTTTCGTTGAATCTCATTTCACTGAATTTCATTTCACCCTGACCACATCGCTGAAAACTCAAATTACTGAAAACTCATTTCACTGAATCTCATTTCACTGAACTGCAGTTAATATATATGGCACCGTGTAGAGTACTGTAAGGGAAGTAAAAGGTATATGCCCTTTTCCCCACTGTAGTGAGATCCTGGAGTTAGTATATATAGTTGGGGGGGGTGGCGTAGCCCCCGCACCTAGTTTGGTTTTATATTATATTTCACCGAAAGTTTCAAAACAATACATTTTAAACACCAGACATGCATACTTACAACACCAATGACTAACTCTTTCCAGAGTACATATTGTCTTCTGAAGAGAGTAAGACAATGGTGCTGCAACTATGCATGTCTATTGTTTAGAATGTATTGCTTTGAAATTTTTTGTAAAATACTTAAACATAAAATAACATAAATACATAAATATAAAACAAACAAGGTGTAGGGCTATGCCCCCACACACCTCCAACTATATATAGTAACTCCAGGATTGCACTTCAGTGGGGAAAGGACATATTCCTTTTACTTGCCTTATAGTACTCTACACAGTGCAATACATACTAACTTCAGTTAAATGAAATGAGCTTTCAGTAATTTGTGTTTTCAGCGATGTGGTCAGGGTGAAATGAAATTCAGTGAAATGAGAGTCAACGAAATGAAGTAGACCCATATATATATATATATATATATATATATATATATATATATATATATATCAGATGTGATACTTGCTTCCTGCCTACCTGGAAGGTCTGCTTATGACACTCTGCATCTTTCATCCACATTGCACCAGTGTCAAGAATTCTGGTGGAACCCTCCAACAAGCTACCTGGATCTCTGATAATGGAAAAGAACTCCTCAGCTTCAATTAGTGGTGGTTTGACAGCAGGACCATCCCCAATAGCCACCTTTTCCTGGCATTAGTGGTGGCCTTAAGATGGGCAGTTTTTCATGTCAGTTGCCAGGTGTCTTGTTGAGAGTAGGTTTTCCCATGTCCCCCTGACAGCATTAAGGCTATTGACTATCTGCTGCCATATCCTGTTTTGGACAGATTGGTCACCTCTACCTCTCCCTAATAGAAAAACTCCATGACTGTGTAAGGAGTGGATAATGACCTCATTTTCTGCATCACTATTTGGTGGCATTTGGGGTACAGACTTTTTTGGATTTCATATTTCTGTACATGAAACAATTATATATATAAAAACACAGATAAGATATCTGTGAGCTCAATTTTGTGCGATTGCATGCATCTGACATGCACACAAGTAATTTCTATGTGTCAACTGCTCACTATAACTGCACACAACTTAGGCACTCAATCCCCCCACCAGCCCCCCAATAAAAAAGACATGTATTTAAAACTCCATTATCCACATAGATCTTATGACACTTCTGTAATGGAGATAATACTGGTTTAAACTTAATAATTCATTGCTGCATTAACAATAACAACTATAAGTGTAACATTAGAAAAGTAATATTAAACTTTTATAATTTCCATAGCCACTATAATTTCCATAGCCACTACTGTGGAGTTCAGTCTTGTAAAAATACACAAACAGAATTTTTTTTTATTTTCCTACTAACACATTTTAAAATGCCAGACATTCTTACATGCTTACAATACAATCATCTGCAATAAATCTTAAAACATGACATACAAAATAAAATAATACATTTATCATGTAGCATTCAGTAGCATAATTGTAAAAATGCAGACATTGCTATGGAAAAAAGAAGGGATAAAAGTAAATAAATCTAAAACTATACAAATGCTTTTCAGCAGTCACTGCACTTCACCCTTTAATGTTAAACTAAAAGCATTAGTTAAGGAACAACAACATACCTTGACAACACAGCACTTTAGAATATTGGTAAATCTCCTTAAGTCTTGTATTGCTGTCAGTATTGAGCTCTGTGTTCAAAACAATCTCCCCAGTATTATACAGGAGTATTAGCTACATGTTTACCTTTATGTATAGTGCAAAGTCCTACTTGGGAGAACTTTGAATAGGCAAATAAGGTGTGAAAATATTTAACATTCTTGAATACAAAAAAACTGAACTAAGTATAGGGGATGTGAACATGATATAAGGACTTGCACAATTACATGCAGACACTAGCAATGCAAAGATGAGTATTGAGAAGTGTTCCCTGTTAATAGCTTGCAGGTGTCTCTAATTACCCTGACTGAAGGAACAGTCAGTTTCACAGTCTCCCTGGTTTGACATACACCTACTAAGGATGTGTCAGGGAAAAGAGACTTAAAAAAGTTTGCAAGTACATTGATTTAAGAGATCAACAGTCCTATAATTGAAATGCTGGTTTTAATGACCACTGTTACTGGCCCTTGGAAAATATACATATTAAAGGGAGTACTTTAAGAATTGTTAATGGAAGCATAGACAACGAAAGGAAGCCTCAGAAAGAAAGAAAAGAATACACCTGCAGTATTTGCAGTATTTGCTTAATATGTTAGTACATTCCTATGTTAACTGTTTGCAATATCCCAATCATCCAGGCACTCACTGTCAAATGTGAAAGGACAATTTTCCTAACTTGTTTCTGTTGCACTTTCAATATGACTTGATACAGTTTCACATTATCATTTCATCTAAACTCTTTATCACCTTGCTAATATATGTTTTTTGTCTGTGGCAGCTCTGGGAAATAGTGTGAAATGATTGATAATACCCTTGTTTGAGTGTTGAAATACAAGCGGATCCCTATTGCAGCATTACAAATTTGGTCATACAGATACATGTAAAGTATTTGATCTACAGTATTTTTATGCTACTTTTATATGATGTGTGTGCCCGTTGGCAGCACAAACGATTACTTTCACTGCTTAAGGAAAAAAGTGAAAATTTTAGTTTAGGCTGCCAAAGGTAACACAAACCAGCCAGGGGGGATTGGGTAGCCATCAGCACTCTGTATAGTACTCAGGGATGAAAATACACCTGACAGGTAACTTTCTCTGGGGCACTAACTATAAGTGTAGTGATCTTATAGATAAAGACTATCTGATGCATGGTTCAATCTATTTACATGATACTTTTACAGAGGATTATCTGAATACTTATTTTAATCACATTTTTTATATCATTCTGTTGTTTAAAAATCAGCTGTTGTCACTATCACTACAACATGTGATCATTAGTCTGTCCATTTTCACATTATTTTTCATTAATTAAACTAAAAGCATTTTTCCTTTTTTCAAATTAATTGTTCAAATTAAACTAGGCTACAGCATGCACAAGTATTTCTTGGCTCACTAACCCCACCACCACCACCTTTCTTCAACCCCCCCCCCCCTGAGTATGCATGTCTCTCCTTAGTTACTGTATCAGTTAGGCACTTAACAAACTTCAGGAAAGTGTGCTAAAGGCTAAGACTTTCCCACCTGTCTCCTCTCTTTTCTAAACCAAGGGCTCACTCCATACATTACAACATCTGTCCTTACTCAGCTAGTCTCTCCACTCTAAACACTGTATTCCTCATTGATAAACTTAAGTGTGAAGCATAGCGATCTGCCGCTCCTGTCTCTGCCTGCTCGATTTGCCCTTGCTTCACTCTGGCTCAGTCTGCTCCCCTATTCTACCCCATTCCAACCTACCCCTACATCAATTACATTATCCTACTCAAAGCTCCACCTACCTCAACTGCTCACTCAATCATATCCCTCTACTAATTAATTCTTCACTTCCCCCATTTCACTAATTGTATAATTGACCACCTCAATCCACACCCCTATACTCCACCACACTGTCTTCATATCCAAATTTATCTAACAAATAAATGTTACTCTTCACTACCCTACATACCCCTCTAGCTCAACATGCCATTCATCACCAACTTAGTACTACTTACTCTCTCTCTATCATTCCTCTTTCTTTCTACAATTACTTACTTCTCCTGAAACCATACAGGACTCTTACAAGCCCATTCATATAAGTGCCACTGTTCTGCCCAATCTCACATACTTCTCTGTCAAAGAACCCTCTCTATATGCAGCACATACCCCCATCCTTAAAAAGCTAAAATTTCTAACCTTACATGTAAAAACTAAAATAAAACTAAGCTCCATACATGAATACAAAACAAGGAAAAAACTGAAACCCATTAATCTCATACACATTCACCACAACCTAATACTATGCAGTGACATTCACCCCAATCCCGTACCCACTCACTCCCCTGTTTATCACAAGAACTGTCACAAAACTGCAACCTCACTACCATCAACCTACAAAGCATCAGAAACAAAATTCCAGATCTTCATGCTGGATTGAACACTATAAGCCAGATATTGTAGCAGCAACTGAGACTTGGCTAAAACCTTAGATTAAAAATTCTGAATTCCTCCCATCAGGCTTCCCTTGCCTGAGAACAGATAGGCCCAGAAAAAAAGGGAGGGGGCATTGCTGTCATATACTGTAATACTTTTAATATATTCACATATAACAAACCCACTCCTGCATTTTCTAGAGCCAAAATACTAATATCCTACTTGAAAATAAATAGCAGCAAAACCATCTGGATTATAGTCATATATATCCCCCTGGGTAATAATATCCCAGTACTTGAGGAAATACTAGCCTGATCTTCCAAAAATATGGAGAATGAAACAATCATACTTGGTGATGTGAATATTAACTGGTTAGACGTCATACATCATCACCCAACAAACAGTATTAACCTATTTAAGTACACCCAACTCATTACTACCATAACAAGACCCAACAAAAACAATGGCTTAGTATTAGACTAGGTCATTGTATCTGACCCTAGTAAAATCACTTCCACTGGCACTCTACCAAACAGCATTATTGATCACCTATCGGCATACATAATTCGCAAATCAATTCCATTTCTTAACATTCACCACTATAAGCATACCAGAGACCTATCTCACTTCTGCCCAACTACCTTTAACAATACACTATGAAATATCAAATGGAATCCACTTAGAGTCCTACCACTGAATGATGCTGTTGGATTCTATAACTCAACATTTCACCATGTACTAGACAATCTCGCTCCTCTCCAACATAAGAGAGTGAAAGCGAACCAGGCCAGTTGGCTTACCAAATCCACCATACAACTTATGAAAGCTAAGGATTATGCCTGGAAATTATGGCATACAAGTAAAAACCCTGCAGACTTTGCTCAGTACAAACAACTTCATAATCAAGTAAAGGGACTTGTCATCAAAAGCAAAAAAGACTACTACATTACACTGCAAAATGACCATATGCAGAATACTAAAAAGTTCTGGAGGTCCACAAACTCTCTATTATACCCAGGCAAAAGCAATAATTCCTCCCTTGATCCAGACATGGATGCAGCTGAAATTGCATCACTTTTAACTCATTCTTTAAAAACAGTATAATCAACCTCACTGCAGACTTCCCACTAATCAACCCACTGCCCCCAGACACATCTGCTACAACAAAAACAAACTTTTCTCTCATACTCATACCTACCTCTACCATAAAAAAACTCCTACTTAAACTTAAATCTGGATCAAATGCTCCAGATAACATAAAATCAGAATTCCTCCAAATATCAGCAGATACTATCCCTATCCCATTAGTATACTACTAAACAGATCCATTCAAAAGCCCTTCATTCCCACCATCTGGAAAAAGGAATTTATCCTCCCTCTCCACAAAAGTGGAAGCAATAATGATATCTCTAACATATGTTCATTTGCCATCCTCTCTCCCATCCCTAAAATACTGGAAAAATGTAGCCACAGCTAACTACTTAACTACCTACTACACCACAACCTCCTCTCCCCAACCCAACATGGGTTTAGGCCTAGTCATAGCACTGCCCCTCATATCTTTCATGGACACAGTTAATCATGCTCAAAAGTCAGGACACCTTGTCTCCTCACTATTTCTTGACCTTTCCAAGGCATTTGATACTGTCTCCTACCCACTTACTCTGACCAAACTGTCCAGTTTAGGCATACCTCTCTCAACCATAAGCTGGTTTTCCAAATACCTTACAGATAGATAACAAACAACCAGATGGCACCAGTCTCTCTCTCTCTCTCTCTCTCCTTTCCTCAACATCAATACTAGAGTCCCACAAGGGTCCATTCTAGGTCAACTGGTCTTCAGTATTTTCATTAATGATTTCCATACCAGCATACCCCATGCTAATGTCATACAATATGCAATTGACTCTACCATCAACTACATGGTGGCCAAGTCTACTTCAGAACTACTTACACACCCAAAATGCCTTTGTCTCCACTGAAACCTGGATGTATAATAACCATTTAGCCCTAAATGCTAATAAACCAAACTCATATTATTCACCCCCCCAAAAAATAATACCCCTAGCCAAAAATAAATTTACCATTAACTCACCCAACAACAGTTGCATCAAAGTAGTCCCACATACCAAACTTCTAGGGGTCATCATAGATGAAAACCTAACTTTCAACCAGCATATTAATACAAACATCAGAAACAAAACATTGGAAACTAGTCATCCTGTACAGGCAGAAACAATTCATCACCTATGCAGCAAGACTGTCCCTTGCCTCTTCCTTTCTACTTCCATCCTTGCTCTATGGTGCACCTCTCCTTACTAATAAACAATCCTCTCTTAAATCTAAACTGGTCTGATGCTAAAATAAAATTGCAAAATTTGTAACCAGAACCAAACACTCCCACCACTGTTTATCACTCCAGCGTCTAAACTGGCTAGAACTTCCCCAAAATCTAACATACCTGCAACTAACACAGCTTATAGGATAATCTATAACCCTTCTATTTGTCTTGCCTTCTCCTCTCTGTTCACCATGTATCACCCAAAAAGACCTCTGAGATCAATCAATCAGATGCTCCTTAATGTAGCAAAATCTAACCTTTCTGCCAGTCAAATGCGTTACCCATATGGTATAGCAAAACTATTGAATGCTCTCCCTCCTTCAATTAGGTCGACTAGCAACCCTGAATGCTTTAAGACTTTGGTGAAACAACACCTCTTCTCCCATTGGCTACATACATGCACCAGCACTGACTATAAAAAAAAACAATTTTCCTAGCCTTCATACTTTTCCTCCCCATCTCACTTATGGCTCTGACTCCTCATATATACATTCAGTGCTTCCATCTTCCTATATCCAACATGTGCCACCCAGTCACACATAATCTACTATACCAGTTACTTACCTTATCTTCTATTCAATCTTGATGCCTATATATAGCAATAGCTCTAAGGCTATACCTTCCTCTCAGAATCGTTAATCTGCTGTTCTCCATCTTTTCCTCTCTACTGCAACACTGCAGGACTGTATTGTTCACACATTCACTATTATCCCATGTCATCAATTGTATTTTTGTTTGGCTTGCGTACTTAAAATCTAACATCCGTATAACTAGTATTATCTATTTTATTGTACCACATATTCTGTAATGTAGAATTCTGTACCACTGCTGCTTGATGTCTGTATTTTGATTCAGCAGCTTTATCATGTTGTTTGTTTTTGGAGATTTTCTACCTCGGCCTCTACTGAAAATAAACTCACCCTGACCTGGTAGACCACCTGATAAACAAATGCAAATAAATAAATAAATAACTACAAGTCTGATATTGTGTCCCACAAAGTGCATGTCTGATGTTGCAAGGAGATGTAAAAACATTGCACCCCCAACATGGAGACATAGTAAGACAACCAATTTCATATATGTATTGTCCATTTTATGTTGTGACTTTAGTGACTATTCAACTGCATCCATCTGAGCAATATTTACTTGCAGAAATAATGCCTTTTACATTGGAATGCATTCCAAGACATTATTAAAACCACACACATATATAGGCCTCTCTGAAGTACATCTCTACTCATTCAGAAATTACTATATATATCAAATTTTCATGCTGAAGTAGTAGTTCATCATAATGTCCATATATACATGAACTTGTAATTTTTGCATCCTTTATCCCATGGGTTGAATTCCCAGCTGTTACTATAATATTTTAAAATTCGGTGAACCCCAAAATGACAGTATGTTAAAATTCACATCTTTCACCTTCCAAGCTTGCAGCCCTTAAAACCCATACTATTAAGCAGTCCATTGTTGAACATTGGAACCTATAATAATGGGTGGAGCATCACACATGGCACAGCTCAAGGCCATGCTCACACCTTTACTATTATGTGCCACACGTAATACATAAGTACATAAGTTGTGCCAGTGTGTCTGCCAAGGGGTCCATCTGCTTTCAATTGCAAAAATACACATGGCAAGGCTGTGCATATTTCTACAATACCAGTAACACACTAGATCTGAAGTAGGTACCAAATCAGACATATTTTGTTAGCTTGACTTTTGCAGACATGACTGGTCAGGTAGAGAATGGTGCTAAATTTAGAGTACTAAGGTGGGGTATTGGAGTGTCAAGGATATTTGTGGCACTGCTTGTGAAGCACTACAGCCATAGGCTGCTGAAAGGGGATTACACTGGGTCTCAGTATAATGTTGAGGCTTGGAATAGGTTAGCCAAGGCTGTCTGGAATGCAACTGGCATTCCAAGCAGTGAGGAAAAATTTTGTCACTACTATAGTGACTTTAAAAAGTGCAAGAAATACCTCCTAAGCTGATGGAAAGCTGAAATTAGGGTTGGGAACAACCTCCAGTTGTCTAAGGATACTGATCCATAAAGTGTTTATGACTAGTAGTAATTATCTAGCCAGCTGATATAGTTAGTCATTATGGTTTCATATATATATATGTTTTCTTTTTGTGCTGTACAGCTACAGAGGAGATAGCTTCAAACTGTGGGGCACACCAGGAGAGATTAACTCACCGCAGAGAGGGTAAGTATGATTTAAGTATAAATTCAAGCCATAATGTTATTATTTTCATTCCCTTAAACACGAGCTTCTCGAGCAGACATACCTCATCCTTCATCTCAAGCATGCATGCCTTCCCCAGTAACTCTTGCTGCTTGCATTAAGTAATTAGAATACCAGCTTTACTGTGTGCAGGTTCAGTACCCAGAAGCAGCACTTTTTTAATTGGTAATTGTATATAAGGTTTTAACAGCAGTCTGTCATGAAGAATTACATTATGGTAATTGTAATTATTAATTTAGAATGCAGAATTCCAATCCATCACAGTGAAATGAAGGCAGCTGTTTCTTATATCAGAGCAGTGACCTTTGTTTATTAATGACACACAGATACCTTTTCCACTATATATGGATGTTGCAAAGGTGTGCAATAGTAAGTTATAATAATTGTTTATGTATTGGTAAAACAAGTTTGTTTAACATATACAGCACTGTGGCATGCCATGTACCTAATTATCTCTTTTTGTCCCCTATCCTTTCTCACTATTTTTTTTTTCTGTGTGTGTGTGTGTGTGTGTGTGTGTGTGTGTGTGTGTGTGTGTGTGTGTGTGTGTGTGTGTGTGTGTGTGTGTGTGTGTTCATGTGTGTGTGTGTATGTGTGTGTGTGTGTGTGTGTGTGTGTGTGTGTTTGTGTGTGTGTATATTGCGTGTGTGTTCATGTGTGTGTGTGTGTGTGTGTGTGTGTGTGTGTGTGTGTGTGTGTGTGTGTGTGTGTGTGTGTGTGTGTGTGTGTGTGTGTGTGTGTGTGTGTGCGTGTGTGTGTGTGTGTGTGTGTGTGTGTGTGTGTGTGTGTGTGTGTGTGTGTGTGTGTGTGTGTGTGTGTGTGTGTGTGTGTAGTGGTTATAATTTATTGACACCTGCTGTTTGCATAACTTGCAGATGTAAATCAATCACCAACAGCAAAGAGAGGTGCACTGACCACTGTGACTCAGCCTGCCAAACCTCCACAGATGGCAACAGAGACATCCAGAACATCAGGTTCACAATCTGGCAATGCTGCCTCCACAACTCCTGCCCTACCTGCTCCAAGTGCAACAGGTAGCTCTGCCCAGGTACTGGTACCCTCCAGGAGCAGTAATAGTGGAGGTTGCAATGTTGTCACCTGAGAGGAGTTGACAGAGCTGGTGGAGGATATAATAGATAAGGGTATTAGTACATATATCAGCAGGGCTGAAAAGGTCCTGTGTCACATTGCAAACACAATGCCACAACTGGCACTGACCCAGGGAGCTGAGGCAGAAAATAGGGATCACAGTTCTCAGGGTGATGACTAGATTCTCACTGTTTTCTAGCCATATGTGGGTGTGCCTCCAGTGTCCCCTACCTGTCCATAATCCTGGTGTCCCCCCACCTTTTGTCTCCATCATCATCCCTATATGTTATGTATGTCCTGTATGTCTGCAGATGCTTCCTAACCTACCCTACCTATCTGACCTTCTCATTCCTAAGCACCTTTTCCAACATTCCTCTCCTCCCCCCAGAAATGGGCACATGTCCAATTAAAATATTCCATCCCATACATTGCTCTCCACTTCGCCTGCTTGTTATCCTAATCCAATTGATTTGGTCCAATTTGCCATACAACATTATTCTGTTGTTGTTACCCATCAATGGTGTGATGACTCTGCAAAGTTATAAAATTGTATGTGTACAACTGCTCACTGGCTTTGTGAAGATAGCTATGGTGCTCTCCCAAGACCCTCCTGCAAATCCCTGTATTGTTTTCCCTGTGTGCTACACTCTACTTGCCAACTCCATTTTCAACACTGTCCTATCCATCCCCTTTTGCACATTTAATTTGGTCATAAAATTGATATACACACAACATACATGACCAGAAATGCCCATGAAAAGGCCTTCACTTTATGTCCTTGACATTTGTGAGGAGTTTGGCATAGTTTAACTCCCAACTGGAAAATTTGAAGATTTCAGTGTAATCTGCAGTAATCGGTTTACTGTTGTTCAAATGTGGTTAAATCTGCTGCACTATGGGAATACAGAGTAGAGCCACACTAAATGCAGTACTGTGATACAGTTAGTTAAAAAAATTCTTAGGCTACTAGATGCATTCCTAAGTGACATGTTGAGATAATTACCCTGTTTGTAGCCTCATGTTTTGGTGTAGTGTTTTGGCTGTAGCTGCAAGTCAATTTATTACTTCATGACAGTTCATATTCCTATCATATATTTAATTGCAAACATCTGAATTTCTCTCCATATAACACATTTCCTTAACATAATATTGTAATAATGCAGTAAGACATATTTTCAAAAACATTGCACCCCCAACATGGAGACATAGTAAGCAACCAATTTCATATATGTATTGTCCATTTTATGTTGTGACTTTAGTGACTATTCTCTAGAGTGTGAAGCCTAGATAGGTAGGTAGGAGGTTCCATACTCAACATAGTAGATGCATGTGTGTGTGTGTGTGTGTGTGTGTGTGTGTGTGTGTGTGTGTGTGTGTGTGTGTGTGTGTGTGTGTGTGTGTGTGTGTGTGTGTGTGTGTGTTTTAAGACATCAAGTACATTACTCTTGGAGGGATGAAAAACACCACCAGGGTAGTTATCCAGATGACTCGCAGCCCACACTACGACAAAACTCCAGTAATGTAGACTGGAATTACTCAGTTCATTACCTTATTGGATTGTTTTAGTTTTAGTTTAGTCTATAGTTACCTTATTGGATTGTTTTACCTTATTGTGGCTGAGGCCCCCCTATCCTGTGCTTACTGCATATACATGAGTGGTCAAACAAGTTTTCAATGCCCAAAATCCAACAAAATATACAACAGCAAGGATCACTAGAATTGCAAACCACTGGAGTCATCTACCTTGCACAATGTTCCAGATGGTCAATGTTCTACATTGGCAAAATGATTAATAAACTTAAAACAAGAATCACCAGATACCTTATGGACATCAAACAAAAAAAAAAAAAAAACAGCTGAATGTGCACTAGCGAGACACATTACCATCACCCCAGACATGATCTGTTCCATTTCAGTGTAACGGACAGACTAGAAAACAGCAAACTGAAAGAGTGCTTTAATGATGGGCTGGAGAAAATGGAGCTAGTATGGCAACTAAGACTAGCAGCTTGTATACCCTCAGGCCTAACCACTAACACTCCCATCACTTGTGTTTTAAACCTTCAGAGACTATACATCCATGCTTACTACTAAAAAACATTTGCAATTGTTTTATATATATATACAAAAATCTCTTACTGAAAATTACTCTTTGCTTTTCCTAAGCTTTTTCTAAAGGTCTTATCTGTGTTCTGTTTTCTTTTTTCTGCTTTTTTCTATTTTTTCTAATTTTTGTGTTACAGTGGAATTATCTGCATTTTGTTTTTTTTAAATGAGTTTAAATGAGTTCCTTAAGGCAGGTCTGATGAAACGAAAGTGCTGACCCAAAGGTAGCACTTGGGACTCTATTCTTCAGCTACTAATAGCATATTAAGTTCATATAATCAGGTACCAGAGTTTGGATATGATCGCATCATAACCTTGGTCATGATAACAGAGCTCCTGTCACATTAAATGGACTGGTACCATAACAGAACAATGTAATAAGATCAGCTCTTATTCCATTGTATTACATCTAATACATTTAATTATAACTATTATGATCTATATCAGTTCTAATCTGTGTAATCTGTATTCTCATTTATTAGTTGGAGTTAGAACCAATTACTTGATTACATACCTCCAGCATAATTGGTCAAATTCTTTGAGTCAGTCACCAGAGCTGTGAATGAAGGCAAGGTGGTTCATACAGCCTACCTTCATTTGGCCAAGGCCTTTGATACCATTCCCCACTCAGGAATCATAGAAAAACTTACTAAGCTAGGCATCAACCCCTATATCACTAGATGGGTTGCAAACTGGCTCAAAGATAGAACCCACAGTGTGAAAGTAGCTGACTCCAACTCAGACTGCTGGCCAGTCACAAGTGGAGTCACACAGGGTTCGGTCCTCATTCCTCTCCTGTTTGGTATCTACTTCTCTGAAGTCCAGGCCAACATGAAGGGACTCTGACTGACAAAGGTCACAGACAATTGCAAGTTGGGAGCTATTATTAACTCCCCAAGTAATGTTGACATCCTACAGAAAGGCATCACTGAGACCAACGACTGGTGTCAGAACCATGGCCTTAAACTCAATGCAAAAAAATCTGTCGTCATCCCCTTTGGGAAAAACCCAGTTCCCATGAATTACTACATCAATGGTAGTCCACTGAACTGTACACAGAAGGCGTTATAAGTGATCTGGGAACACAAATTGACAGCAACCTCTTTTTTGACCACCACATTGCCACTGTGGTCAGAAAGTCCTTCTATGTGGCGCATCTCTTTACTATGGGTTTTGCATCCAGGAAGAAAGAGGTCATTGCCTCCCTCTACTCTTCCCTCATTAGGTCAGTCATTGAGTACAATGCCCTATTTGGCATGTACCTCACTAAACACCTGCAACAACTGGAGAGGCCCCAAAAGTACCTCACAAAGAGGATCCTATGCCTTAAACATTTGTCCTATATGGACAGACTAGAAAAACTCCAACTATTCTCTTTCTCATATTGCCTACTTAGAGGCAATCTCTGCTTGACTTACAAAGCCATATTTGACCCAGCTCTGTTAGAAATGCCACATCTAAAGAAATCTCAATCCCTCCACACCACACACTCCAGAGACCTCAACCTCATTACCACAATCAACAGAACATGCTGGAAGGACAGGTTCATAACCCATAGACTGCCCATGCTATGGAACAGACTTCCCATACATGTCAAGCAGGGCACTTCACTGGCCCTCTTCAAGAGAAATTTGATGAGTGGATGGAAAATAGAATATTCATCCCAGGGATCACTCCAGTGGCTTTACTAGAGAGAGGCACTGGGAACTAAGGTCAGGTGGCACAATGCCAGGGTAATGCTATGGGCTAGGTTTGTAAAGGCTCCAGGGCCATTAGCCTAGTATACACTATGAACCTATGAACCAGCTCATTTGGTCACTGCACTCGTTTTCCTAATTTTTATTTTGACTGTTTTCTTTTGGATGCTTTAAGCATTTCCAGAAAGAATACTGGGTTTACTGCCTGAATAGTTAAGGAATGTTTACAGTCAATTATGAAGTTATAATATTCAAATGATGAGGGCCATCTTTTGAGACACTGGCCATCCAAGAATAGCTCCATCCAGGGCATGCATGAATGAAGTATTACACTTACATTAAAATGATATACTCAAGCTTACTCCCATATACATATGCATGTATAATTGAATACTGCTTTTATATACCACAAAGGAGGCATGCTTGACTAAAATTTTTGTCACCACAGAACTTAACAAGCCTCTGAAGCTCGCAAACCTCACAAGCTGCTTCTGTTACATTTGTGCATTTATGTTTTGGCATATTCACAGAGTGTAATGTGTTGTGCGCTATTATTTTACTGGGGCATTCAGTTTTTTGATAACACTTTTCTGATAATGAATTTCCTAAGTGATAAAAAAGATACTATAGAATGATATACTATCTCGATTCTCAGTAAGTTCAGTTTGGTTTCATGCAAGCTGTAGGAATTTATGCTGAACATTCCTAAGGGGGGGTGCAATTTGGTCTATTGGCTAATCACTCTGGATCAGAATCCTAACAGGCTCATAATCTTCCTCCCTTAACCAATGGCTGTAAGTGCTGCTTCAGCCATTTACAATGTTGCCAGTGAAGCAAAGGCTCCCACCACCAGTCGAGATGCTTAGCTAAGGTCAGATAGGCCCACCCACCTCTGGCTGTGGGGACCAAAGCCCACCAAATAGCTCCAACTACACCATCCAATCAAGAAGAGACATATTTCCCAGGGTTTTCTTTCACTTGTGTCACCCTTCTATCCCCCCCTAGCATTACTGGTCTCTCTTCACTCTGATTGGCTTACTAGAACCCATCAAAACTCTCATCACCACCCCCCTTAACTACACTAGGCAACCTAGAGCTTCCGTAATGTCCACTCTGGCCATTTTTTTATTTTTTTCATTTTTTTTCCATTTTTTTCTATATTCTGTGAACTGGCCAGTCATCCACACATATTTCCCATTGGCCCATTGCGTAAATAGGTTCACCCCAATTGGCTCCCCTTCCACAGCCAACAATTTCTCTTACCCACTAGTTACACACTAATCATATCCCTCTTGTTCAGCTACAAATTACATTAGCCCCTATCTGAACTACCATACACAGGCATGGACCTTCTCAAACCTATTATGAATGTTAGCATAAATCTGTTAGAATAAGAGCCACTTATCCAATCATGGTTATAGACTAAAACTAATACTAAAACAATCCAATAAGGTAATGTTTTTCTGCATAACTTGATATGGTCTTTTAATGTAATACACCACGATTTAATGTTGAAAACATGAACATGTTTTTCATTTGAGTCCATTGTAAGAAGTATAATCATACAGTGCTCATCTGCCTAAGGTGCCAAATAATTTTTTTTGGTGAATAAAGGATCGTGGTTTTATTGCTAGCATTATTATTTTTTAATGTTGTTCATTTTAACTCTACTACTACTTGAAATTTAGAGGTCCAGATTTTTCTTCTTCATAGAAATACTTTGTTGCATTCTAAAAACTACTTCTTTTCAAAAAGATCCTATGTTAATACACTGGACCGAGGAATTCCAGTCCAAATTACAAGAGAGGCTGGATATAGGACCTGGTGATGTATCCACCTCTCTTGAAAATAATACATTTAACTTTTCCCACAGCTTACTTATCTCAATTTTTAAGGAAACGTGTATGAAATAAAAGTGCACCTCCCTTTAAGTGCCAGAGTTTTCCAGTGGCCTTTGGGAATAATACAGTGCTCTCTAGATTGTGTAACCTTGATAGGTAGGAGGTTTGATACCTGAAATATTTGATGTGTGTGTGTGTGTGTGTGTGTGTGTGTGTGTGTGTGTGTGTGTGTGTGTGTGTGTGTGCGTGTGTGTAAGAGATGGTGTGTATCACTTGGTGGTGTATCCACTTCTGCAAAGAATAATGCATTTAACTGGTCTCACAGCTCCCTCATCCCAATTTATACACAGACATCATCTCTGAAGCACATTAATGAGGTCATACTAACACAAGTGCATTCTCTCCCCCCATAAAAGTCAAACTTTTCCTGTGTGACTAATATGGTGCTCTCTAGTTTGCGTTACCTAGATATGTAGGAGATTCAATGCTCACCATGGAAGACAAAGGTGTTTAGAATTAGGGGAGCATGCACTCAATAAACCTGTACAGTGGACAAATATTTTAAAATCATAGGTGACTTCATCATCCCCTAAAGCCCACCTTTCACATCCACCATCTTCATTGCAACACAAGAGTGTAGTTATGCATACTGACTGTACTGTAATGGTTACAATTTTCTATGAATTACGTACATAAAACTTTACTTTTTTAAGCAATACCATGTCCACAAATTTGTAAATGAATGCTTCAAATAACAGTGTCGGGGGGTAAACAATATCAGTTTAATGTTTTTATAGGTAAAGTGATGCAAATATTTGTTCAGTGGCGTGGGGGGGTGGATGTTCCCTTTCTTCAAATGGCAGGGGTTTTGTGTAGCATCGGTAAGAGCACACAATTACAGCATTGTATTATCTGCCTACACCCCTGGTTCAGCACACTGATAAGGTCAGTGTTTTGTAAGTGAACTGACTGTATTTGGTTGCCAAAATTCTCCTCAGGTACTTGCATGCCATACAATTTTCTGTGTAATGTGTAACTAGACAGGTAGGATGTCTGAATACAGCAGTGCTTAATGTCTGCAAGTATGACCGCTAGTGGAGTCCTGACTGTTTTATACACATTTGTAGTGGCAACTTTTACATGCCCTGATTGGCTGTAATAATAATATTACTGGATACATCTCCTTGCTAATACGCTGCTGATGCCATCCCTTCATTGCTGCTGTATGTCTCAGTTGTACTCATTATTCTTCTGTGGCGCTGGCTGCTGATAATGTGCTGCAGTTGATAGGTAGATGGCTCAATTCAATCACTGTTTCAATAGTGTGACAGTTATAACTGTCATATACTGTTGGTCACCTCACACCCTTCTTTATGTATCCTTCTAATTATGAGATTGAATTACAGTGCAACTCTGTGATACTAGCAAATCCTAGCATTACCAGGGAAAATACATTTTTTGTCCACACAATGATTACATACTGCTAACATACCTGTAGTATGTCACATTTAGAGTGCACATTCTCCTGTGTCACGTGACCTTGATTGTGTGCTTTTTACATTATATAAATACATATGTAGGATGCCTGAGATCATCTGTGAGTGTGTCTTTCACCCTTATAATGTGTATACTATTCAGCAAATATATATGTGATGTGTGCACTTTGGACACTTTTCAGCATAAAAATCCAGCTAATAAACAGTGGTGGCATCATCCATTTAACTGTGCACTGTTTCACTTGTACCTGAAAATGGTCACGTGGCCCTTGCAATTTAGGCATTGAGGTTTAATTTGTGATTTTGGGTTGTTATTTAAAATCTATCCATTACTGCTCAGACTATGTGTCAGTGTTATTGTGATTGTACATATCCCTAACGCTGTTGTCAAGCCATGTGCCTTATACACACATAGATGTTGATCTATCTTTCTATAATTTATCTATGATGTTTTTTGACATAGCAATTCTTTATTCAGAGTAATTATGACATTTGATTTCATTTTCCTTACATATGTAGGAAGTGTTATCCTCCTGCATGGGAGAATGAGACCACATGCTGTCTTTTGTTGACATACTTCAGAAATTACAAGTACACATATCCCTTGCAGAAAGAACATGATGTAATGCCTTCACATAACCACATATGTTACAACTGTAATGATATTTGTACCAGGCTGCATTCAGCCTGTATAATATCGTGTACTGTCTGCTGTTAGATGCTCATGTGTTCAACATCCATATTCAGTGCCTGTTAACATTGATGTGCCTTATACTGTAACGTATGAATTGCATGTACCACAGTTATAATGTGCCCATTTAAAACATGAGAGCCCTCCATGATCTCCTTCATCTCAGAGATTTTTTAGCACCCTTTCTTATGATTTGTTAAGTTATCATAGGTGGATTGTCATAGTAGTTATAACACTTCCACTGTGGCACTTGAACTTCATCCACATGTCATTATTCAATAGAGTCACATTGTTTGCTGCTCATTTCCTGAAGGGGGCAGGATTATATGAATGTACTGTTGTTACATAAACACCATTGCATCTAGTTATCAATATCCATTTTTCTGCTGGACAGTGATATATCATCACAGGTTGTGATCGCATGGCAGTGAAATGATTATTCAGGGCACATCATGCTGTGAGTGCTCCTCTGGCACGTGCATTGGGTACTGGAATTTGTAGCATACCTACACAGTTAGACTGGTGTTCATTTCTGGGACAGTGTGTGTCATATATGATGGAAATGATTTTGTATCAAAGAAGTAGTGATATTGTAATGCTCAGTGCCATGTGAACAGTAACACGTGCAGCTCTTTTCCGGCATTGTGAATAAATCAGATTGTTCATATTATATTCACACTTTTTGTGTTAACACACACATTCAGTTTAGTTATTTGTGACAGCCTCCATTGCTATCTGATTTTGCCCATGCTGTCAATACAGAGGTCTAGTGAAAGCATTATATAATAGGCAGGAGTTTGAATCTGGTAACATCTGTCTTTCAGACAAATGTGTCGGACTACAGTGGCTTACACACACTCAGAGGAGCAGCTTTTTCAGGCATTTTTATACTAGGCTGGTCATCAGTACACCTTTTATGGTATTATAATGCTATACACCCTTCGAGGATGTTCTTCCTTATATGACTGATATACATATATCTGTGGTGCACATGATTGTTACATATCTCTTGAAATCTATTCTAAATTTACATAATACAAATGTTTCTTAGGTCATTCATTGCTCATATGCACTACCTATTTACGCAATAATTATAATCTGTTTTGCATGTCTTCCTCCAGAAGTGTTTAACTCATTCCCTCCAGCAGAGCTCTTTTGAATGTGTACCTTTAACTCCTAGTGGGCGTGGCTTCAGCATTTAAAAAATTGAGTTATCATCTTACATTTTTAACAAATACCCATTGACAGAGGTCATATATCAATACAATTGTGTTTGCTATCATGTATGCTTCGAGATAAAATTTTCTGATACCTTGCATGTAACATGGTTTTGGAATTATTAATGCAAATTTGAACAGGCAATATTTGACACCTAGAGGAGCAGTAGGAGGTAACTGCAGAAGCGCCTGGAGACGTCACTCGGCTGTAATATTTCTGTCACAATATATAGCTCAGTCACCTACAGCCATATTTCACACCATTGAGTGGTTAGCCATGCCACAGAGTGCAGTCTGTAATCCATATTCTTCTATTTTGAGGATACTGTGGACCACAGTAAATATCCAAAGTGGTTAGTCTATACAAATCTTCCCCATGTATGACACCATGTAGAGTCTGTGCTGCTGCCAACAGCTCCATTCATTGGTGATTTTGAGATGGAAACACTCAGCATGTTTTTCAGAGGTGAGAGGAACCCCACAAAGACACAGGGAGAACATGCAAACTCCAAACAAGCATTGACTGGAGTTAAAGATCAAACCTTGTTCCTTGTACATGGGAGCCAAAGACCTTAACCATTATGCCAACATTATTAAAATTAGTGCAAGTTATGTACAAGGACCCAATGACTCAAGTCCTAACAGTGTTTGGTTTCACAGAGGGGTTCCCATTTGGAGTGGGTGTGCACCAGGATTCAGCTCTGAACCCACTTCTGTTCATACTGGTGATGGACTACATTAGCAAACAGGTCAGAGAGGACAGAGCAACAAAGTTGCTCTATGCAGATTATATGGCATTACAGACAGACTCTGGGCAAGAACTTTAGCAAAGTATAAAGTAATGGAATGCCAAAATGGAGGCATATGGGATGAAACTAAGCACAGATAAGATAGTGTTATTGGCAGCAAATAGGAGAAATGAGAAGAAGGTGAGACTTGACATAGAAGGCAATATAGTAAAACAGGTTAATAGCTTCAAGTATCTGGGGGGTGGTAAAGGAGAAGAGATCTCTGAATGAAGAAGTCAAAGCTAGAATCAGAGGAGCTGCAGCCAACTGGCATAGTGTCTCAGATATAGTGAATGACAGAGGAATGCCAAAGAAGCTGAAAGGTAAGGTGTACAAGACTGTAGTTTAACCAGTACTAATGTATAGTACAGAAACCTCGGCAGTAAGGGTAAAGCAGATGAGGAAGCTAGAGATGATGGAATTTAACTGCCTGAGAAAGGTGGTAGGCCGCACCCTGTGGGGCAGCTGAAGAAATGAAGACATACGAGCTGAAACCAAATCAGCCTCAATTAAAGAACATATCAAAGAAAACAGATTACAGGGGTTTGGACACATGCAGAAAAGCAGAAGACAATCTGGAAAAGAAGATTAGGGACAGACATGCAGAAGGTAAGAGGAAACAAGGATGTCCAACAAAGAGGTGGATTGATTGTGTGAGAGAAGATCTGTGAGTGTCAGGCATGAGTGTCAAAGAAGGCAGGAGTGTGACATTGAATTGAGAGAAATGTAACAGTTAACATCATACCCCGACCCCATGTAGGAAATGGGAAAAACGGGGTTGATGACGATGATGATGATGATGAAACAGCTCAATGGCAGATGTGTGATTCCATAAATATTTCTTACTGCATGGCATGCTGCAAGACCATAAAAATGTGATTGGTCCTCTGTTACAACACTTTTTGTGCTGCTGCTGTTGAATTGCTGTGATGTTACTGTTCCCTGCAACTGCATGTGAGCATGCCCAGTATTCCAATTTCAGATGCCCTCAGTCTTGTCATATGTTGTTTGTTATTAGACTGGCATGTAGCATTTACATAACCATACAACACTTGCTTGTCTGCTACATGCTCGTAGGTGATAAGCCCCTTTCCTATTGATGCCACTGTCCTTTCTTTGCATAAACATGTCCATTTATAAGTTCTCTGACATTACAACTGTAAGGTCTTTTTGTTCTTGTGTATACATGGTGAGATGAGATGGATAATACAACAGTGCTGTTAGCTTGCATACATAATTCCCTGTATATATACCTTTATAAGCGGTAATTGCATTCTCAGCATTCATCCCTTAAATTATTTTCTGCCCTTGCTAACTGTTATCTCAGGTCTGCATTTAATTAACATGTAAATCACATTTTCACTCACCTTTATTACACTGCAGCTTTATGTCCCTATCACATCCTTTTATTAGCATGTCCATTATTATTTATAAACATAACTGTATGATTGTCATTTATATTAATTACCATTACATCAATATTGCAGGTTTTATGTCAGAAATGCTTATTATACACTTTTTGTCATATTTGCCTGTGGGATATGGGTGCACTTTAAACACCTCCCCTCTCCAACATTGCAATATTATAATGCATTTTGTGTAACAATTCCACCATCTCACTTCCCTTCATTCTATATTATTTCCCTGTACTTGCCCTTAATATGTATGGGCTACAGTGCATGCTCATGTCTCAACATTGCGTATATGCAATTCATTTTGTTTATATCATGTGATCATGCTTGCAAGCACTTTTCCTTGGCCGTGAACACTATCGCTGGACACAAAAAGGTGCTTGTAATTGTGCAGGCATGA